>NC_141917.1:59322689-59487954 GCF_057802395.1 Ceratotherium simum simum | reverse complement strand
GCAGGGTAATAGAGAAATTATAACTAGTTTTGTGTGACTGATCAGATATAGGCTTGTACCGAGAGATTGCTTGATGTTTCTGAGACCAAATTTCTCGGCCATTCATAGCCCAGGTTATAGGTCCCACTGGTGTAGAGCAGTTGGTCTAACAGTAGAGGGTCAAAGGTTGTCCTACAGAGGCATTAGTTGGTGTGTAGGTCTGCAGCAGACATGGAGGTGCAGCACAGCATAGTGAACACAGCAGGAATATCTATTTACGCAAAGAAACAGAATCTTTAGGAACATGATATAACTGTTTATTTCCTGGATACATAACTATGAGTGTTGCAGTGGGCCCTTGGGCCACTACTTCTGTGGCACGGGGAGCCACATTGGGTGGATGTGTCACCCACACCTTTGCTCCAGGTTTCCATCCATCTGTAGACCCAAATCCTTGCATTTCTCTTTTAGTTAATTTACTTGGAGGTTGTCCTTGTGACACACTTGGGGTCAGGAGGGGAAGCACCAATAATTGTCCCACTCGTTCCCCAGCCTCTATAGTTAGTACTGTGTCACTACCATTATATAATATAAATTTTATGTCTCCTTGGTAATCTGGATCAGTGGCTCCTCCCAGTACATCAATACCTTTTGCTGCCAGTCCAGAGCGTCCTTTTAACAAACCAAAAGTGTTTTTGGGAAATTGTACCCTGATCCCAGTAGGGACTATGGACTGTTTCTTAGGGGGCAATTGAATAGAATAAACAGTAGATAAATCCAATCCAGCCACTTCGCCGTGGGCACCTAAAAGGCGGTTTAGCAGACTGAGTCAGGGGCCAATAGGTTAAGGTCATAAACTCATGGGTGGCGGTTGCCACTTCTGTAATCTTTGCTGGTAACAACCTTCACAGAGGAGTCTTATTAGGGCCTAGTGTCCTGTTATTTAACATATTTACACCAGTACTTAGATGGTTGTGCCACCCTTTAATGAGCCATGACCAGGTTTCCTCAATTGTTGTTTAACCACTCCATTCATTCGTTCTATGAGGCCTGCAGCTTGGGGGTAATAAGGTATATGATAAATCCATTCTATATAATTTTCCTTGGTATAGGTTTGAACTAACTTACCTGTAAAGTGGGAACCGTTGTCACTCTGAATTTGCCTTGGTGTCTCATAATATAACTTGATTATATCTAATAATTTTATGGCACTCTGTTGGGTGGCCACTTTAGCTGGTATAGCCACAAATAACTGTGAATATGTATCAACAGCAGTGCAGACATAAGTATATCCACAAGAATTTGGCAATGGTCCAATAAAATTCATTTGCCAGGTATGTACATGTAAAATAATCCCTTTGGATATGACCTTGGTAGGATGTGGAACTCCCCGTTTTTTAATTGCTGGCATAACTGAGCATTGTTGTACTGCAGTGGCAATATCATCA
This sequence comes from Ceratotherium simum simum, assembly GCF_057802395.1. Taxonomy (NCBI): domain Eukaryota; kingdom Metazoa; phylum Chordata; class Mammalia; order Perissodactyla; family Rhinocerotidae; genus Ceratotherium; species Ceratotherium simum. The sequence continues at coordinate 59,486,527 of NC_141917.1, read as the reverse complement.
TGGGTGACAAGGATTCCCCTTTGTTACATGTGCGCCACCTGCTATGAAAGTTTGTTCCTCCCAATTTGTCCACTTTCTCTTTCGTGGACCCATTGTGCTAAGCCTGGGTTGTGCGTTGCACGACCTGGGTACCCAGCTCATCAGCATGAGAGTATCTATGCTTTCTGTTTCAAGTAGAAATTAAAGATCAGTGAGCATCAACATGAAAGCTACAGTAACAATTGTGTTTTGACACCATAACCAGTATGTCTTCCCATAATTTCTTTCTCCTCATATTTCTTTATCATTAATTTTCCTCATCATGTTTTTTCCATTGTGGCATCCCACGTTTGCCAAACCTTGCAGCGAGCACTGCTCCATGAATCAGTATATATATGACATTGTTGCCCCCTGTTCTTGACTTTTGAAGTGCCTGCAGTACACCGCATAAAGTTTAGCATATTGGCTGCTACTCATATTATCTCCGGTGGTGACAATTATTTGAGCTGGGTGGATGGGTTATAGGCAACTGCTCTACATTTCCGTGAGCCCGATATCATTTTGGCAGAACCATCCATAAACCAGGTATGTTTTTGTTGTTTTTCAGTGGTAATTGGTCATATGAGATACACCCCATTTAACAGGAGATTCTGTTATATCAGTAATCAAATCAGGGACGGCCGGCTTGAGATAGCCGGAGTCAGCTTTGTTTAGCTCTCTGCAATCTACAGGTCATTCTCCATGTCCCATCCTGCCTTTTTTAACAGGCCAGATAGGATTATTCCAGGTTGTGAGATTTATCTCATGGCGACTTTACAGACCAACATAATCTTCTATGGTCTCATAGATATTTCTTGTTGTCCTCCAGAAGGATGCGACATACTGTCTTTGATTGATCACTTGTGCATTGGCAGGTGGAATTTCATACTTCATGATGCAAACATCCCACAATGTACAGCATCGTAATATGAAAAGACAAAGCTCTAATAGCAAATTGGTATTGTCCGCATCAGCCAAATTTAATGTCAATCACTTTTCCAGAATATCAATCCCAATTATATATTCTGGTATTGGTACAATCATAACTAGATATGTGCGCCGGGTAGTTGCCCAATTTGCATAGAAAAGAATTAGTGGTAACTGCCTGCACCAGATTTCTTTTCTCCATCCCAATCCAGTTATCAGAATTGATGTATCTTGAAACTTTTAGTTGGATTCCTATAGATAAGGGTGGCTCACTGCCCCCTTGTATGTATCTATATAAGTGCCTGCACACTAGTTGCTTAGATCCATTCTTCCAAAAATATTTTGAATTGGTACATTTTTGTATGGTCTTAATATCTTTTCTTATAGTGGCACTAATCGATACAAGAGGTTTGGCCTTCCCTCCTCAATCAAGCATAAGTCAGCAAAGAAGAGGATCCGAGGGAGGAGCGGTGCACTAGGTGCAGCAGGCACTGGGTTGGAAGCATTCTTTATACTGTCCCTTCCTGTTCACTTGTTTTACATTCAGCCTCTTTTTTCTTTATATAGTTTTTCCATAATGCTTGGATTGTCAACTCCATCAATCTGGAATTCTTTAAGGTACTCCTGCCTGGAGTAGAGCCAAAAAACATATCACCTCGAGTCATTTTATCCTTTTTAAAAGAATGTTTTCCCTTTTTCCCCTTCCCTGGAAGTTTCAGTTGTCTTCGCCAGTCTCCCAAAGTCTGCTAGCTGCATAATCTTATCTGCACTAAATGTGTGGAGTGTTGCTATAGGGTTTTCAGTTTTCATTTATGAGAAGGGTTGTAATTATTTGTTTGTATGCGGAGGTGCACAGATTTTTATCAAGCTTGTTTCTGGCACCTGGACACTTAAAGTCATTTCATTTAAAGCTTCTACCACACCCCAGAAACTTACCAGCCCATTTCATGGTGGTTCTTCTCTCAGCTTTACACCTGGACACAATATTTTAAAGTATACTACGGATCTATTAGTGTCCGGCCACACTTATCCTCGCGTGGGGTATTTATCTTGAGCTCCTTTTACTGCAAAGAGCCAATAAGAAGTTGTACCATCATGTGCCTTGTCCCACAATCATTTGGGAGTGAGCATTCATGCTCCAATCTCTGGAAGCTCCCGTTATTACTGGATCATTGGACAAAATTACAAATTTAAAAGCATCTCCTGCATCCAGATTAATTCCTGTAGCGCCCATATCATATAGAGCGAACAAGCCGAGTTATGATGGCTTCTCCAGGCTTTATGTGTAGCCCGGGCTAAAAATATCAGAAAAATTTCTTGTTGGTTAAAATCACCAATGTCACATCTCTTCACTTACAGAATGATTACCATCCATTTCCATCCATGCCCGGCGGCCGAAGGGGACGATGCCTCTGTGCCGTTTAGGTGGTTTTTCCTCTTCCTACATAATCAGTTTCAGAATCATCATCCCGAATATCACCATCTCATGTGTCCGGGTCCGCACTTAGGACTGGTCGATGCTGTATGAAGCCATAACGAACTTTCGTTCATTTACCTTTCCTCTCCTCTTTTTCTATATTTATATTTGGCAACTCTTATCAGCAGCCTTTTCTGCTACCCAGCTTGGTAGTTACGAGCCTGATCTCCCAGTGCATGATATTGACATTGAATCACAGCCAAGTTTAAACTTATGCAAATCTGAATTTTCTTTTTCCAAGAGTGCCTTCTCTTTCTGTATCTTATCCTATCTTCTACTAGCCCGACGATAAGCAGTCAGCAAACACAAACCCTCGCCTATAGTGCCAAGCCAAAAGAAACATCATCTTTCTTCTTCCTTTCCACCGTCTGCAGAAGCTTTGGCTCACATCCAACGGTTCAAATCATCGCGAAGATGAGCATCCCAAGCTTCACATAACCCTGACTCCACGAGCCCACTCCCCAGCCAGAGTGCAAAAGGGAGGGTCCTCCCATCCTGGAATTTCTTCCACCTTGCGCTTCAGTTACCTTCTTCATTTGAATAGGGAAGAGGCATCTCTCTTGTCGAATCCTGCTTCACAGCGCCAATTATGTTATGAGAGGTTCGGGGATTCGATCGGAGATGTAAAAGACACTTTCCACTGCAAACAAATGGACTGAAGGTATATTTTATTATATAGAGGATAGTAAAGGCAATAGTCCGCAAACAGATCCCAATAGATCAAATAATAAGAGGGAAAAAACACCAGCTCGACTGGAAAGGGAAAACATCCACATCGGCTGAGATAGCAGCAGATCCGAATAGGTCATATAATAAGAGGGAAAAACATCAGATTGATCGGAAAGGGAAACACCAGATCGACTGAAGGGAAATGACACAAATCAACCGGAAAGAGAAACACCAGGTTGACCAAAAAGAGAACACATCAAATCAGTTACTTCACAGTAAATCAATTACTCACAACATCCACGCCCCACTGCCGGGAGAGTCCTGTCAATCGACACGGCTGGGCAAGGATCACACATCCTGGGCAAGGGGTCCCTTCCACAGGTGGAACTCTCACCAGGTCTCAGCTTCCAGCAGTTTATATAAGCAGTTACAGAGTTTACAGAGCAAGCATCTAGTGTTCCCATGCACAAAACAGTTATCAGTGGCGTACGTGCACTGAGCCCCTTGGCTAACCTCCCAGCCCAGTGGTTGTGTACGTGAATTGTTTTCTTTGGTTATCGTCTTAGCCCAGCACAGATGGCCAGTCCATCCCGTGCTATGACGCTCCAAGAGCCTTGAACTGTTACAACTTGCAACTCCCTCCATGGGAGAAAGGCCAGTTCCTGGGAAAAGGCCAGTTCCCACCACACAGAAAGCAGCTTTGTATTTCTTTGTGTGCTGGTGGCTATAGGTCAATGGAGCGGCCAAACATGGCTGTACTCATGTCAAGACAAACGTGCACGGGGAGAGGACAAGGCCCGAGGACTGTCACTTGTAAATGGTCTAAAGGCAGGCAGGACTTTCCCTCCTCAGGCCCCTCTAGGGGCTCCGTGTTCACCCCTGACCTAGATTTGAATCCTCCTGGGATCCTTGTCCAGGTCTCGGACTTCCTTTTCCTGCTTGCTTTCTATCCACAGGCGAAGATTTGTGATGCAGCTTTTAAGGCTACATCTGGGCCTCCTTCCATCATGTCTGTGCTGCCTACACACTAGGCTCTCCAGCATCCCTGCACGTACTTATGTAATGCTGTTTCAGGAGGAAATGTCCTGGAGGCCCCAGCCTCTGTCAGGTACATTGTGGCCACTCTTCCCTGAGGGAGTTGATCTGGTGGATCAGGGACGGGTTTTCCTTTCCCAGGCTATGGGTCCCTCTATTTGGCCACAGAAAACCGCCACCCTCTCCGTTGCATGCCAAGGTGACTTCTGGGTTTGTGTGGTTCTGAAGTCCATGGTCTCTGACATTCGCCAGTTTACACACTCAGTCATGATATTACTGACGTGTCCTAAAGGGCTAGATGGGCCTGAACCCATAGATTTTGTAGCCCCCTGGGATGGCTGTGTTATTTGCCACAGCCTTGTGCTGTGGTTATGTGTCATGGGGGCTGTGAACCTTTCCTGTTGGGAGCTTTGAAAGATGAGGCATGAGAGGGGAGGCTGTAGGCAGGTCCATTGAGGGAATGCCACCACACTGATGATCCATGGCCATGAATGGACACAGTCTTACCAATCAAAATACTGAAGTGCTTCCCATCTGGTGGTGAACAGATACTGCTCTGAGCTCACCCTGAGAACCCACCCCATGACCAGGAACTAAAGGGTTCCCACGTGGCTTTTTGAACATCACGTCTGGAAACACCCTGTAAGACAAGGCCCAGATGAATTGCTTGGCAGTTCTGAGCTATCCTCCTCCATCAGAAGGCTGCAAGTGTCCTTCAGACACACAGCAGGCTGGACTCTGCCAGGGAGGCCTTTACAGTGCAAGCTGGTGTTGAGCATACATCCTGGTTCCCAGCAGCCCAGGCCCTTCCTGACATGGCACAGCCATCCAGGAAAGTGATTTGCTAAAGGAAAGATAGGGAAGACTATACTTTACCTCCAAATAGAAAGAGAAGCACCAGCTCCCATGTCTAATCAGGACGAGGAGGTAGTGAAGGGTGCCCGCAGGGTTTCTACTGCAGGACTATGAGGCTCCTGAGAACTGATCCTGCGTGTAGCAACATTTAATAACCCTTGTGCCCAATGATATAGCAGAAGGGCGACAATTTATTGCACCTTTGGGCATCCACTTGTCAAAAGTGCACTTACAGTCATCCATAAGAGAATCACGTTTGCACAACGGTACATATCACTCAATCTTTTACTGCTTTTTTAAACTTATGTAAATTTAACTAGTGTACAAAATACACAAAAGTACTCAAACTTATTCATACCTGAATAAGGAAGAAATATAACAATCACTCCATGTTTTTGCAGGTAGTCACCCTTTCATAGCTGGTATTTATAACTACCTTCTTCCATTACCCACTTCATATTCCCTTTGCCTCAGCAAGCACCTCAGCTGGTTGTGGTTCTTTGCAAACCCTTTTCAATTTCAGTGGTAGAACCTGACCTTCATTCCTGAAGGGTCACAGCCATTCGTAGTCCTGCCTGGACTGGTTTCTTGTAGTTTTCCATTGACGTTCATCACAGGGCATGTGATACTAAGAAAACCCTAAGGAATCTCCTGTATTCCTTACCTCCATTGTGGAGCAGCAGTCCAGTTTCCTCTTGGTAATCAGGATCAATCACCCCGGCCTGCATGGAAACTCTCTTCCTTTTGCCTGTAGAGTCAGAGGCAAGAGGAGCCGTAAGGGGCTGGGTGGCAGTCTTAATTTCCAGTCCAATGAAATCAATGTGTTTTCTCCCTTTGGAATGAAGATCCCTAAACCAGTAGAGCATAAGGTCACATGAACATGAAAAAAAATTATGCTAGTGGATCATGAGGGGTAACAGTGGTAGTAGTGAACGGTACCCCTTGCATTTCCACCCTTGATTGCTGGACTTGTGAATCCCGGCTATGGGAAAATCAGTGCTATATAATGGACGCTGATTTAGAGCATAAGCAGCTTCCTGGGGAACACCGCCCCTAACCTGCAAGGTATTGCCACCTAGGTAGTAGTACTGTAACTCCGTCTTCACACGCCTATTCTTCTCTCAAGTCAGCGGCTTCAGATGGTGGGGAACAGGAAAAGACCAGTGAATTCCATGAGCATGGGTCCATTGCTGCACTTCATTTATGGGCAGTGAGTTCCTTAATCAGAAGCCATGCTGAGTGGAACACCATGGTGGTGGATAAGGCATTCTGTGAGTCTACAGATGGTAGTTAACAGGAACGTTGTGTGAAGGGAAGGCAAATCTGTATCCAGCGTAGGTGTCTAACACACTAAGAGCAAAACACTGCCCCTTCCATGGTAGAAGAGGTGCATTGTAATCACCTGCCACCTGGTTGCTTCCTGATCACCCTGGGGAATAGTGCCCTATCAGGGACCCTGTTTTGGTCTAGGCTCCTGGCAGATTTGGCACTCAGCAGTGGCTGTGGACAGATCAGCCTCGATGAGTGGAAGTCCACGATGCTAAACCCATGCATAACCCCCATTCCTGCCTCTCAGCCACTTTGTTCACGGCCCCCTTGGGCCCCAACAGGAGTGGCTGGGAAGAGAAGCTGGGCAGCACCCACACAACAGGTCATCTTGTCCACTTGACTATCAGAATCCTCCTCTGTTGAGGTTACCCTTTGGTGCACATTCTTATAGGAAACAAAGAAATTCACCTTTTTTGCCCATTCAGAGAAGTATAGGCACATGCCTCTTCTCCACACCTCCTTGCCACCAATGTTCCTATCACATTCCTTCCAAGCTCTTGACCAGCCAGCCAAATCGTGCCTCTGTGAACTGAAATTGACTCGTTATCTCTGGCCATTTCTCCCTCCAAGCAAAATAAACCACCAGGTGCATTGCTTAAGTCTGGGCCCCCTGGGAGGATTGTAGCTTGTCACTTTCTTTCAGGGATGTCCCACACAGACACTGTAATGCTTCAGCTGTCCACTTTTGGGTGGCGCCTGCCTATCACATAGAACCATATATAAAGCAGACCTGAGTCTTCTCTTCCTCAGTCAACTTATTGTAGGTATTCTCCGTGAGGCCATAGATGTGGTCTGGGAGAGTGAAGGGAATGTGTCAGGGCTGGGGGTCACGGACATTGGGTACACACACTCGTGTGACTTGATTGTGCCTGAGGGCCTGCTCCAGCCTGACCTCGTAGACACCACTTCATGGGACGGTGGGGTGCCGCCTGCACCTGCCCCAGGGCCTTCTTTGCTCTGGGCCCTGTTCAAAACTAGCAGCTTTTTGGATCATGCGGTAAAAGAGCCGGAGTTGCCCACCAAAATAAGGAATATGTTGCCTCCAGAATACAAGAAGGCGCACTGGGCAGTATGCCTCTTTTTCATTTGTAGGAAGGGCCAGATGCCGCAACTTATCTTTAACCCTAAAAGTGACACCTCAAAATGCCTGACACCACTAGACTCGCAGACGTGTCACAGAGGCGAGAGGCCCCTGCTTCATTTCATTTATTTCCCACCTTCTGACATGCAAGTGTCTTCCAATAAAACAGCTGCTACTTTTGCTGACTAGGTTGAATGAGCATGATGTCAAAAATGTCACGGAACAGGGGCTGGCCTGGTGGTGGGTGGTTAAGTTCACACACTCCGCTTTGCTGGCCTGGGGTTTGTGGGTTCGGATCCCGGGTGTGGACCTACGCACTGGTCATCAAGCCATGCTGTGACGACATCCCACATATAAAATAGAGGAAGATGAGTGCAGATGTTAGCTCAGGGCCAATCTTCCTCACCAAAAAAGCTCCCAAAAAACAGAAAAGTAATGGAACAGTGTTATGCCTCATGGAAGACAAAGGTGATCAAGGTCCCTGTAGACTAAGTGATGACATAGAGCTTGAGAGCTGCTACACCCTGAGGTGGGACATTGAAGGTTTATTGCTGGCCTTGACAGGCCAAAGCAAACTATTTCTAGTGTCTTTCCTAACAGATAAAGAGAATACCATTTACCAGATCAAAAGCTGCATACGAGGTATCAGGACTCAAGTAATCAAACTATATGTGGGAAAGCAGCTGTAGTTGTAGTCACCATCTGGTTAAGTTTATGACAATCCTCCATCCTTCTCCAAGATCCATCTGTTTTATACACAGGCCATGAGATGACCTGAATGCAGATGTAGTGGGATTCATCACCTCTGCATCCTTCAGTCCTCGGAGGTGGTCCTAATCTCTGCAGCCCCTCCAGGAATGTGGTATTTCTCTTATTTTACTATTCTCCTAATTAGAGGCAGTTCTAGTGGGTTCCATTTGGCCTTCTCTACCATAATTGCCCTCACTCCACCAGTCAGGGAACCAGTCTCATGATTCTGCCATTTGCTGAGTATGTCAATTACCACTAAGCATTCTGGGACTGGGGGAAAAGCTATAGGATGGGCTCAGGGACCCACTGGACCCACTATGAGACAGATCTGGGTTAACCTACATTGATCACCTGATCCTATAAGCCCTACTCTGATTCATGGAGCACAGTGATGTTTTGGGTCTCCTGGAATTAGTGTGTCACTTCAGAGCCTGTATTCAATAATCCCTATAATTCTGATTATTTCCTTTTCCCTAATGTATGGTCACCATCACAAAAGGCTGTACATCCTTTGGGAGAAAGTTGGGAAAAGATTAACCGTTTTAATTTTAAATAGTATATCTAGATCCTTACTCAAGGGAATCAGCCTCCCCTTCACACCAGGGCTCCTGTATCTGTCAAGTGGCTCAGGGGTGGGAAATGATTGAAGGGCCATGACTGTTTCAGTGATTCAAGTTAGACTTCTGTTCACTTGATCTAGAACTATTCTTACCCAGATCAAGAATTTCATCGACTGCCTTCTCTTTCCCTCTACAGACACTCGGATCAACTAGCTACCACCATAGGTTTCTGTGAGTCAAATGGATTCTCATTATTTCCTTGACTCCACTATCCATTACAGAAACCATAACCACCTTGTCTCTTGAGATTCAGTGCCTCTGCTTGGTCTCTGCTGCCCCAGGATCCAGGTGTCCTCACTGCATATCAAGATCCCAGGTCACTGGCAGCAGTTCCACTGTAATGTCTGCCCTAAAGAGGAGAGTGGCCACAGAGCTCTTCATGGACTCGGGGGCTGCCCTCATGAATTTATTTCCACAGTAGTAGTGCAAGTGTGTCCTCTGGACCCTGTTGGGGTGGGTAGGCATGTCTTACATGATAAATACACTCTAACGTTCCAATCACCTAAGCCTTGGATACCTTCTTCTATAGGAGACCAAGGAAGGTCAGCCTCACTTAGTGTATTCCCGGCAACCAGTGACACTGCTGGAACTCTTTGTGCCCTCTCAAGACACAGCAAAGAGTAGAGAATCTCTGCTTAGTGGGCCCATATCAATAAATTAGACCGGATCCAACTTTATGTTCCTTCCACCATTATCCAACCCCCTTAATAGCCATTTGCACACAGTTTTCCTAGATTTGTTTCTGTATACACTGGGGAAAGGATGCAGCTATTTTGGAACGTAGCACAACTCCTCATGGGTCATATTTTACACTTCAGTCTCTGGGACATGCTGGGAATTGAGGCTACTAGGTCTAGTAGCAAATGGGGCTGGTGGGTGTAGGTCCTCAGGAGAATCACCAGTACTTGCAAGGCAGCTTCCCAGGGGAGACCATTACAGAGTCCTTAGGAAAAGCAGAGTTCACCCCCTCACGCAGGGCTGGGAGGGCTTCTTCGTTGGCAAAGAAGACTGTACAATCTTATAATCATTTTTATTCCCATAGAGTCGGTAGTAATATCCAACTTTCATTTCTGGTTATAATAATTTTATCCATTTTCTTTTTTGCTGGTTAGTCTAGCTAAAAGTTTGCCAATTTTATTGCTTTTTTCCTAGAAAACACTTTTGATTTGACTGATTTTCCCTCTTGTTTTCCTGTTCTTTATTTCACCTCTGCTCTTATATTTATTATAACCCTCTTTTTGCTGATTTCAGGTTTGGTTTACTCTTCATTTTCTACTCTTCAAGGTGTAAAGTTAGGTTACGGTTTTGAGATCTTTCTTCTTCTAATGTAGGCATTTACAACTATAAATTTCCCTGTGAGCGTTTCTTTTTCTGCATCCCATGAGTTTGGTAGGTTGTACTTTCATTTTCATTTTATTCAAGGTGTTTTCTAGTGTCCCTCATATTTTCAATTTTCATCCACTGGGTGTTAATGCTGTATTGTTTAATTTTTATGTATTTATGATTTTTTCCAGTTTTCTTCCTGTTCTTGATTTCTAATTTCACTCCACTGTGATTAGAAATTATACTTTATTTGATTTCAATGTTTTAAAAATTTGCTAAGACTTGTTTGGGGGCCTAAAATATGGTCTATCCTGGGGAATGTTCCATATGCACTTGAGAAGAATACATATTCTGCTGTTTTGGGTGGAAGGTTAAGTCTAATTGATTATGGTGTTGTTCAAGTTCTTTATTTCCTTAGTGATTTTCTGTCGGGTTGTAATATCCTTTTTTGAAAGTGGAGTATTGAAATCTCCATTATTGTTGGAGAACCGTCTATTTCTCCTTTCAATTCTGTCGATTTTGCTTCATATGTTTTGGGAGCTCTGCTGTTAGATATGTGTGTTTAAAATTGTGACATCATCTTGATGGATTGTACCTTTTATCAATACATAATGCCATCATGAATGAGCGAGACCTGATCGCTTCCCTTGAGGAACTCACAAGCAGTCCAGGGAAGAGACTGAGAGGCCATCACAGCAGGAGCTGCGAGAGAGGCCTGTGCCACGTGCTGCAGCAGGACCTCATCTCCTTAGGTGTCCTGTGTTCCTGGAATGGCAGATGCACGTAGCACGTGCTCAGTAAGCACTGGCTGGATGCAAGTGAGGAGCACTGACTGTGATGGCAGCACTAGCTCTCATTCAGGGAAACTGAGATTTGTGCTAGTGGCAGAGCCCAGACCAGAACCCCGTGCTCCTGATCTTCTTCTCGTTCCCACTTGTCCGTGATGCCAGTAGTGATTTCAGTATTGAATTCATGGCTGAAAGACTCATTCATCATAGCCTTGTTCTTTTACTCATTCCAAGATCTTACCACGTTACAGGCACGTACTTGGTAATGGTGAGTAAAACTGGAGAAGGCCTCTTTCTTCATGGATCTGGGAGAACAGTGAGAGGTGCGAAGACAGTCATCAGATCACCACAAAGTGTCACATTACTAAAAACAATAACTGATATTTATGGGGAGTGTAGGACAGGTCACATACTAGATTGACAGTGTTTGAATGCATAAACTCGTTTTGTCCTCAGAAGAACTTTGGATGTGGTAGGTATCACTCCCTATTTATATATACGGTAAAAGGAGAACAGAAAGGCAAAGTAGTTTGGCGGATGTCACACAACTAGAAATTGGTGGTGTGGGGATCCCAACACTCTGAGTCCCAGTTTCCTCAGTTTCTGAAAGCAGAATGACAAAGCTTAGTTGTGCGGATTAAGTTAAAAGAGGAAAACACACCTAGCAACACGACTGAGTTTACAATAGGTGCTCACTAATGATTACTGAATTTCAGTGGCTGTGGGACTCACGAGGTGGACAGGACTTCCCTCATCGTGTTGGTGGGTCCTCATAGCTCTTGCGCAAGCTTTGTGAGTGACTTTGAATGGTCAGACTTTGAACAGGTCTCAGGACATCACAGACCTTATGCTTGAAATGTGAAGAATTTGGGTAAGCCCTGGGCCTCCCAGCCTGGCATTCTGGCCTCCTCAGAATGGCCTAACCAGCCTCCAACACTCTTAAACTCAACACACCAGCTGGATCACCCTCCTCAAACATGCCCAGGGCTTTCCTCCTCCCACACCTCTGCTCTTCTTGTCCCCCACATAGAATGCCTATCCACCCCATCTCTGCCTCCTCAGACAGGTGGATTTCCTAGGTGACTCCACCCTGTCAGAGAGAATCTGTGTGTCTTCCACGTGACCAAGGCCAGGTCACTTCTGATCCTTTCCTCATCCCAATGGCCAAGGGAGAGAGAGCTCAGTGTATTCCTGCTTGCCCTACCAGATTGGAGGATGGGATCATAAATTACGTTCTATCCCATGCACTATAAGACATAGAAAGGAGGAAGCAATGGGAATCTTGTTGGGTTGAGGCCATACTTCTTCCAGAGAAAAATAGAGCCACACAGTTAAAAGGCCCTGATGTAGATAATTTATCACCTTCTTCAGTAAAACAAAGTTCTGCCATGTAGTCAAACTAAGTGCTTCTTAACATGCAACTCCCTGAGGCTGCTCCTACCCGTGAATGGTGGAAATCATTGGGCAAAGTTTGATCAACAGAACTCTTCACTAGTACTGATCTTTTTGCCGAGGGAGTGAAATAGACCTAAGACTTGATCACTCAGCCCAGCTGAGCTCAGCTCGTGGCCAGCCCCGAGTAGTCAGTGCTGTATGCCATCTGCATGGACAGTGGTTGTGCCGTCCTATCACACTGCAGGGGACAACTTCTGGGTAGTCTGCATCTTCTCTAGGGGCAGACATCCTGGAGTGGCCTTGGAGCAGATGCTGGAGGACAGTGTCAACTCTTGAACCATGTCTGCAGAATCTGGGTAAATTCACAGGAACCATGGCCTGGTTTTGATTTTCTGAGGATCACCAGTCTAGGGTTACGGATCAAAGTCTGCAGCAGGAGCCACCTCATCCTGGACCTAGCTGAGAGGCAGGAACCTAAGATAGAATCAGAGTAGATGGATCAGGGGAAGGGGCAGCTTGTCTCTTTTCTTCTCAGAGGCTGTTGGAAAAGCTTTCTGGGTGGTGTGACATGTGAAAGGAGGAGCTGGACCAGGACTCCCGGGGACATGAAGATGGCTGGAGGGATCTGAGGTTGTCCCACAGAGCTGGGTATCTACAGTGTTAGGAACAGAAATGAGCTGAGTCCCGACTGGCACTGAATGTCCACAGATAAGACATGGCTATGGGCTTCCAAGGAGAAGTCAGAGCAGAGGAATAGGAGTGGAAGGGGTGGGAGGAGACAGTATAGAGACTTGAGGGGGCAGGAGTTGGCGACCTAGAGAGCTTCTGGTGAGCAACAGGGCAGATTAGGCAAAACTGAGCCCCATCTTGGAGGGCAGCAGGCCTGCAGCCTGGAATATGGACAGAGACTCCAAGAAATGGGGGATGGAGGACTCAGCTAGCAGAGGTAGAGTTCATTTCCAGGAAAAAGAGAAGGGCCTATTTGGAAGGGCAAGGACACAAGACTTCAGGGGTCCCATGGCCAGGCTGACAGGGGGCTAAGCCTCCTGATCTCCCAGGTAGAAGGGCTCCCAGGGCGTGGAGTGTGGAGAAAGGGGGCAGGGGGGGGGGAACCTGGAGCATGTCAGGGATACCAGGAAGTCAGCGCATTTGTGTCCTGGAGTTCAACCCCAGTGTGGATTCAAACAGCAGGCATTACCTGCTGACTGATTTAGGCCCCAGTATTTGACAGCCTGTGGCCTGCAATCAGGATGCGAGAAAAGCTGATGAGCATGGGTTGGTGTGATAATGGTCCACATAGAGCCCCCAAAATCCCAAAGGCAAGTCAAGCCAGGCAGTAGGTCACAGGCTGGCCCAGGCTTTTGTTCCTAAATTTGTTCCTAAATGGTGCCTGTGTCTTTGCTGAGAATCTAGAAAATGAGGTACAGAAAGCTGGAAGGGTTCATAGAGATCACATTCTAGTCCATCCATCTTGTGAGGAATTTGGATCTCAAAGGGGCTGGGAGCTGCTGTGGCTAATAGAGAGAAGGCATCAGTCACATGACAAATGGATGACTGCATGAATAGACGTGGGCCCGAAGTAGAAAAACTACCTTTGCTGCACAGAAATGGCTGATTTTGAAGTATTTCAACTGAACAGACCATTTTTCTTGACTAAATAAGTTTCCAACTGACACCATTAAATCTAAGAGGCATTCTTTCTCAAAAATGTCTAAGCCACGCATCCATAAATTAAACTTCTAATTGTTCAGCTCGAATCCCGCTACCTCTCTCTGCCCTCCATTACACTTTAAAGGTCTGTCAAAAGTGCTGGTTACTTAGTAGACTTAAACTCCCTTCTACCCACTGGGTTGAATGTTTTTCCCACTCAGCTTTATAGCCTCCACAGGAAGATAAGCTCTGAGCACAAGTGAAGAGTGTGAACTGTGAACTGCTGATACCTGACCTCCAGGCAGCTTCTACAAAGGTGCAAGACCAGCCCTCCCCAGACGTGTGGCCAGTTGGGATGGGCCACTTACCCATGTCTCCTCCCTCATAGCCATTCTGCATGATGGCCTTGTCTACGAGGGCAGTCAGCCATGTGCCCTCGATGCAGCTGATGAGCAGCCTGGAGAGGCAGGCCCCCAGGCCCAGCATCACGTTGTAGAATGTGAAGTAGTTGCAGCTGTGGAACACTTTCCTGTGAAGAGACAGCACCCTTTCTTATGAGAAGACGGCGAGGCAGGCCGGCTCAGGACCTCCCCAGACTAGTGCTCAAATCCTAACTGTCCCATATCCTAGCTGTGTGACCTCGTGCTCTAAGCAGGAGCTGATTGTCCCCACCTCACAGCACTGGTGTGAGGACCGACTCAGACACAGTGTAGAGGGTGCTAAGCAGGACAAATGTTAGCAGGGACTGTAACATATCCTGGGATCCTTGGGTTTTGAAGTTTCTTGTACAATAAGAAATCTCACGTGGTTACAGCTGGTTTTGTTGTTATCATAAAGACTGTGGCTTTCCCACTGTGTGTTGTAACAGTGACCTGCCCCCAGCTGGAACTGCTCAAGTCCTCCAGAGGAAACTTCCCAAATGACCACCTGATCACATGGTATCCTGTTGCCTACGGGATAAAAGCCCAAATTTTATCCTTAGTTTATGGGTCCTCTTACAGAGGGGCCGATCTGGCCTTGTTGCTTTGTGCCCACTCCCTGCCCCTGATCATCTAAGGCCACTACATGGCCACCATATTAGATCCCTTCTCTTCTTCTAACATGCCCTGCCTTCCTGTCTTCATCTGCACAGTGGGGGCTCTCTCCTCATCTCTAACTGTAGCAATCCTACCATCCTACTGACCTCAGCCCAAATGTCCCATCTGCAGTTGAGTTACCTCCTGCCTCTCATCCACCACCCTGCCTCTCCTTCCTCATTATTTGTGTTTCTCCTATAATCTTTTCACACCCTCTGGAGTCTACATGTCTGTGTCTGTGGCTCCAGTGACTGTGAGCTTGTCACAGCACGTCCTATGGAGACATCTCTTTATCCTCATATTGCTTGTTCAATGAGTGAATAGCTTTGGGAGCTTCGAGATCCAAGTAGGCAGCTGTGAAACACTGGTGGAGCCCAAGACCGGGGAGGGACTTTTCTTTGAGAAGGCAACCCCACAGCCAGGTCTCAGGCTTGCTGACCATATCCCTGGCTGCAGCCATGCTAAAAGCCTCGTTTCCTTGTTGAATTGGCTACAGCCCCATTTGGCTTTGGTCCTGCCATCAGCACCAA
Organism: Ceratotherium simum simum; assembly: GCF_057802395.1. NCBI lineage: Eukaryota > Metazoa > Chordata > Mammalia > Perissodactyla > Rhinocerotidae > Ceratotherium > Ceratotherium simum. The sequence continues at coordinate 59,471,004 of NC_141917.1, read as the reverse complement.
CCACCAAGAGACCCAGAGGGAGTTACGCCTCTCTGTGTCTTAGGTAACAGGCCTGTCTGCCTTGGTCCTTGCTGTGGACCCTGAAGTGGCCTATGACCAAGCTACAGCTTCTCTCAGCCATGTTCCAGGAGCAGACAAGTTTCTACAGAGACCCAGTGGGAGACACACACATCCATGTCCCCAGAGGATGGCCCACGGACATCATTCCAAAAGTGGATCTTGAATCAGCCCTGTAACCTGGCTCCCATCCATCCAAGCCACACTCCAGTAGCAGTTATGCCTGTCCAGGGACCTGCTGGGAGACACGCCCATCTGTGCCCCTGGAGGCAGGTCCACTAACCTAGGTCCAACCATGGGTTCTGAAGCAGTCCTGTAACGTGGCTCCAGCCCCTCTCAGCAGCAGTGAGGGAGCAGACATGCCCACCCAGGGACCTGGTAGGAGGCACCCCATCTGTGCCTTCTAAGGAGGACCTGCAGACCTCAATCTGGCTGCAGATCTGAAGGAGCCCTGTGACTTATTTAGAACACCTCTAAGCTGTGGCACTGGGCTAGTCCTGCCACCCAGGGATCCACCTAGTGTCCTGGTGGGGCCATCCCAGGAATCTGACAAGAGATTTACCATTTAACCATCCACACACCTGGAAACAGGTCCACCTTCTGCAGACTCAAATGTGAACCCTGAAGTGGACCTTTGTCCCAGCCAGCCCTATTGACCAAGGTCCTGGATGCAGTCCTATCCACTGAGGGGCCAGACAGGATTCAGCTTGCCCAAGCCCCTAGTAACAGGCCCACAAATCATGGACACCACTGTGGACCCAGCCACAACCACGTGACCCATCTCCAGTAGGCTTGACTGTGACCTTGGAGGCAAACCCTTCAGACCACGGACCTGACAGGAGAAGGATTTTTACCAGTGGAACCCAGTCTGTAAGGCTTGAAGAAGTATTTGCTTCTTCACATGTACTAACAACAGTACAGAGCTACACAGATCATAAAGAATCAGGAAAACATGACACCATCAAAAGTAACAAAGTTCCAGTAACCTAACTCAAAGAAATGGAGATCTACAAACTGCCTGACAAAAAATTCAAAATAGTCATCTTAAAGAAGCTGAATAAGATGCAAGAGAACACAGACAGACAACTAAACAAATGCAGGAGAATAATGAATGAACAAAATGAGGTGATTAATAGAGAAATAGAAATCATAAACAAGAATCAAACAGAAATCCTAGTATAATGACAACACCAAAAATTCGAGAGAGCTTCAACAACAGATTTTATCATGCAGAAGAAAAAATAAGCAAACTCAAAAACATCATTTGAAGTCATCCAGTTAGGCGATCAAAAAGAAAAAATAATGAAAAAGAGTGAAAAAGTGTATGAGATCTATGGGACACCACCATGGGAAGGAATACGCATACTAGGAAGTCCCAGAGGGAGAAGAGAGAGAGCGAGATGGGCGGAAAGCTTATTTAAAGAAATAATGACTGAAAAGTTCCTAAATCTTGGGAGGGATGCAGATATTCAGGTTCTTGAAGCTCAAAGGACCCCACCAAGTTCAATATGATGAATATTACCCCAAGACACATTATAATCAAATCGTTATAAGTCAAAAACAAAAAGAGAATTTTGAAATCAGCAAGAGAGAAGTGACTCATCACATTTAAAGGGGTTGTAGTTTTCCCAGCAGAAACCTTGCAGGCCAGGAGGGAGTGGGGTGACCTATCCCAAGTGCTGAAAGAAAAGCACTGCAAATCAAGAACACCTTATTCAGTAGAGCTGTCCTTCGGAAATGAAGATAAGATGAAGACACTCCCAGACCAACAAAAGCTGAGGGAATTCATCAATACAAGGCCTGCCTTACAAGACATTCTCAAGGGAGTTCTTCAAGTTGAATGAAAAAACACTAAGTAACAACATGAAAGCATATGAAAGTATAAATCTAACTGGTAAAGGTAACATATAGTTAAATTGAGAATATTCCAACACTGTAATGATGGTGCATAACACTTTTAACTATGGTATGAATGTTAAAAGCAAAAATATTAAAATAACTATAGCTACAGTAATTTGTTAGTGGATACACAATATAATAATATGTAAAGTGTGACATCAATAGCATAAAATGTGAATGAGGGGAGAAATAAAAGTGTACAGATTTGTATGCAATTAAAGTCAAGTTGTTATCACTTTAAGTTGCACTTCTATAGGTAGGAGATATTTTACATAAGCCTCATGGAAACCACAAAGAAAAATTCTCTAGTAGATACACAATAGATAATGAGAAAATAATCAAATCATAGAACTACAAAAATCAACAAATCACAAGAGACGACAGCGAGAGGAAGAAAGAAACTACAAAACCACCAGAAAATCCAAAAAAGAGCAATAGTGGAGCTGGCCTGGTGGCGTAGTGGTTAAGTTCGTGTACTCTGCTTCTGGTGGCCCGGGGTTAGCAGGTTCAGATCCTGGGCGTGGACCTACACGCTGCTCATCAAGCCATGCTGTGGCAGACATCCCACATAAAGTAGAGGAAGATGGCATGGATGTTAGCCCAGGGCCAATCTTCCTCAGTAAAAAAGAGGAGGATTGGCAGCAGGTGTCAACTCAGGGCTGATCTTCACACACACACACACACACACACAAAAGGACAATAGTAAGTCCTAACCCGCCAATAACTACTTTAACGGTAAATGGATTAAATTCTCCAATCAAAGACACAGGATGGCTGAACAGACAAAATAAACAAGATATAACATTGTGCTACATACGAAAGACTGACTTTAGCTTTTAGGACATACATAGAGTAATAATGAAGGAATTGAACTAAATAACATGCAAATGGTAACCAAAAGAGAGCAGGAGTGGCTATACTTATGTCAGACAAAATAATCTTTCAGTCAAAATCTGTTCACCAGAGACAAGGAGGTCACTATATATTGATACAGGGGCAGTTCATCAAGAGGACATAAAAACTGTAAATATACTGCACTCAACATCGGAGCACCTAACTATATAAAGTAAAAATTAACAGAAATGAGAGGAGAAATCGAGAGTAATAAAATAGTAGGAGGGGACTTCATTCCCCCACTATCAACAATGGATAGATCATTGAGACAGAAAATCAATGAGGACACAGCAGAAGTGAAAAAACATTATTGACCAAAAGGAACGACAAGTCTTGTCTAGAACATCCCATCCAAGAGCAGCACAATACACATTTTTCTTTTCCTTCCTTACACATGGATGATTCTCCAGGATAGACAGAATGTTGGGCCACAAAACAAATCTTAACAAATTTTAAAAAACTGAAATCATCCCAGCTATCTTTTCCAAACACAAAGGTGTGAAACGAGAAAACAGTAACAGGAGGAAAACTGGAAAATTCACAAATATGTGGAAATTACACAACATACTTCTGAATGATCAATAGTTTAAAGAAGATATCAAAAAATACCTTGAGTCAAAGAAAATGGAAACATAACATACAAAAACGTATGGGATGCAGCAAAAATAGTTCTAAGAGGGAAGTATAAAGTGACAAATGGCTACACTAAGAAAAAAGAAATCTCAAACAACCTAGCTTTATGCCTCAAGAAGCTATAAAAACTAGAAAAAGAACAAACGAACCCAAAGGTTAGCAGAAGGAAAGAAATAATAAAGATTAGAGCATAAATAAATGAAATAGAGCCTAGAAAGACAATAGAAAAGATCACCAAAAATACGAGTTGGTTTTTTGAAAAGATAAAATAGACAGACCTTTAGCTAGACTAACCAAGAAAAGAGACAAGACTCAAATAGGTAAAATTTAAACTAAAAAGGAGGCATTACAACTGATATCACAGAAATACACAGGATTATCAGAGACTGTTATGAACAATTACATGCCAGCAAATTGGATAATTTAGAAAAAAAGGAACCTAAGCAGAATGTAAGCCCCAAGAGGGTGGAGATGGCTGTCTGTTTTGATCACTGCTGTATCCCTAGCACCCAACAGAGCACCTGATATACAGCAGTCACTCAATAAAAATTTACTGAGTAAATGAATCAGTGAGTGAATGTGCCAGGCATTGAGTTCAGCACTTTACATGGATGATCTCATTGAGTCCTCACAACACTCTATGCTTTAGCCAGTGTCAATACCATTGATACTTCAGCCAGTATGTCTGACCCAATGGACACTCCCAAGGGCCTTGCTTTGAGCCTCAGGTCCAGCTGCTCTAACGCAGCGCTGCCCAACTCCCTTGGTTCTCCCCAGGGTCCTCCCAAATGGACCTCTTGTACAACACATAGGCTATATTTTAAGTCAGGTCACCCCAAATATATCTCCCAATTTGGTGAAAATATGCCCATCCATTTTCCCATGATGTAGGAACAGAAGAAACTTAAATTTTTAGAAGGCTTTTGATTTTATTTTTATTATTCAAAAAAATCTCCATTTTTAAATCTAGCTTTCTGACTGTGCTTGTGCCATCGACACTTTCACAATGATTTTCTGTTCCTCCTTTAGAAAAGCATACTTGATCCTGTCACAGACACATTTAGCAACCATGGAGGCACCACAGGCCCAGATGATGTGTTTTTTTGTTTTAGACAATCTCATAAGAACTTTAGGTCTCACGGCATGAACTCCTTGAAGCTGACCTGGGCACACGCGACATGTGGATTCTGGTGTTGTCCTTCCCTTCTTGGTATAAAGATAGACAATTCTAATACCAGGGGCTCAGGACAGCCTGGCATTGCTGGAAGCTGTATTGTAAGATAGGCTACAACAGTATGTCAAGTGCTGGACCATTTTGAATGCCTCTAGACACTAGCCCCAGAAAAGGAAATGAAAAACAAACTTAATTGTATTTATAGAGATTAAAAAGAACTGTGTATTACAAACATTAGCCCTAATCCTTTGTCATACATTTTGCCAATACCTTCCATTATTTTCATTTGCCTTTTAGTTTTATTTACTGTATTTTTTTTTTACTTGGAAATGTTTTCCCTTTTTTGTAGCAAAATCTATCAGTCTTTCCTTTATGGTTTCTTTCTTTGCTATTATATATAGAAAACTTTTGTAGTTTAAGTAGGCAAATAATCATACATAATAACCACTTCTCTGTGGAATTGTCTGGAGTTGGAATAAAAAACCCTTGGCTTTCCAATGTGAAATCAGGGCGGTGGTGCACAGAATCCCTCCATTTCCACATAATGGCACCAGATTAGCTTTGCAACAGCTCCAGGGTGATCTAAACCTCTCAGGGCCCTGGGGTGTCGAAGTTCTTGTCTCTGGAAGAGAAGATGGAACCATCAGTTCTGTTTCTTCTCCAGCTTCTATAGACTTGGCTCTCTGCAAAGCATCCATCATCACAAACACGACTTCAGTTCCTTGGGCTCAATAACTTTGGGCATTACCTAGCACCTAGGCAATAAGGGAGTATGTTTGCATTACTATGTGTATATTCATACAACTTTCCTCATTAAGCTTCAGAGGACTGAACAACAACAACAATTAAATAGTTTCAAAACAGTCCTCTACAGTAGTTGAAAGTTATATAAGGAAGGAAAAGAAAAAAAAAACTCAACCAAATGTAATACTATATGTTAAAACATGGAATTTTCTATGCATGTGACTGAGAATTGGTTAGGATGAAGAAATTTGCACCATAAAATGAGTTAACTGGTAACGAGTAATGAATTCTAAGTATTCATTGAATTCCAATGAATCCCAAGTAAAGGGCCCTGCTTCCAGTGCCTTGCAAGAAAACCTGGAGACATATAACCTTCCCTATGAGACGGTGGGAAACATAACACAGGCTCACTGTGAGACACTGGTCTCCCAAATACACAAGCAGACCAACATTGTTTTGGCTCTACATTGAGCGCACTGGTTGTCTGGAGACAGTTATATCTTACAGAAATAATAGCAAAGGTAGTGTTGTTCTCTGTGCTATATAATTATCAAAAGCAGCTTCAGAACTTGTTGGAGCCTCCCTCTGTCTTATTTGAAGAAATAAAGTTACAGCAGCAACATGAGGGTTGTGTGATGACAGGGTGCAATGGTAATTAGTTGCTAATTAGAATTTTCTGAAATACGAGGGCGATCATCAGAGGAAAACCCTACTCAACGTCACATGTAAGTTAAAAATGCCCCCGGGTAGCTATTAACTTCTGAATATAGTAGCAGGTATAAGCACTTCAGTTGAGGTTAATCAACAGTTCTATTACCTACTTAGCTTTTAGAGGTTACAACTTGATAATTTTTATGGAACTACATCAGTCTAGGTTTATACCCAGGCTTATGAATTTATACATTTAAAAATATCTTTTATTTTATTGCAAGGCTGCTGCTAAAGAAAATTGGCTTTAATAAACATCCTTTTGATATTGGACTCAGTCCTCTTTCTTTTTCCCTTGAGATTTTTTTAGACTTTTCATCAGGGAGAGGTACTTAGGTAACTACCAACACGAAGACGTAAACAGATCTCAAAGACAAAGTCATGTTGACCTCATACGGACCTTTCCCTCATGGTGATCCGTGTCAGATCTTTTAAACAAGGAGTCAAAGGAAACTTGGCAAAATGATTCTTTTTAACCTCCAATTACAATTGAAAATCTCATTGGAACCACAAAAAAATTAGAGAAACAGTCCAGAACACAGCCAAATAATGTAGTCTAGACTTTAGCTACAGAATGCTGTAATTACTGTATCTTGATTTAAGATTTGTATTTAATAAGATACAATGCAGCTGCTATATATTCAGTCTATTTATTGATAAAAATAATACCCAATAGTTTCATCTATGGGGGAAAAGTTCATTTTCTTCACATTCAACACAGAAAATATTCAAACATGACAGAATCACATATGATATTTTAACAGATTTGTTTATCTGATCTTGTATGTATTTACCTATTTTTGGTCATTTGCACATAAGAACATAAATATTACCTTATTGTACCAACCCCAGTGTATTAGTTATTTATTGATGTTTAACAAATTGCCCCAAAGCTTAGTGGCTTATAATGATAAAAATGTATGATCTCTCAGTTTCTGTGGGTCAGGAATCTGGGGACAGCTTAGCTGGGTGCCTCTGGCTCCAGTTCTCTCATGGGGCTGCAGTTGAGCTGTCAGCCAGGTCTGCAGTCTCATCTAAAGACTGGCGTGGGGGGGATCCACTTCCAAGCTCATACACCTGGTTATTATCAGTCTCAGAAAGTCCACTTCCAAGCTCATTTAGCTGGGCCTCTCCATAGGACTGACTCACAGCATGGTAGCTGGCTGCCCCAGAGTGAACAATCCAAGAGAGAGCTAGAAAGAGGGCATCCAAGATGGAACCTGCAGTCTTTTTTTTTTTTTTTTTTTGGCCAAGGAAGATTCACCCTGAGCTAATCTTCCTCTTTTTTCGCTTGAGGAAGATTGGCCCTGAGCTAACATCTGTGCCAATCTTCCTCTATTTTGTATCTGGGATGCTGCCACAGCATAGCTGACGAGTGGTGTAGGTCCACACCTGGGATCCAAACCTGTGAACCCAGGCCACCAAAGCGGAGCACACTGAACTCAACCACTAGGCCATGGGGCTGGCCCCTAGAACGCCCAGTCTTTTATAACGGAATCTCAGAAGTGACGTTCCATGCTTCTGCCACATTCTTTTCTTTAGAAGTGAGTCACTAAATCCCCCACCTTGAAAGGGAGGGGATTATACAGGGGTGTGAATAGCAGGAGGCAGGAATGAGAGGGGGATTATCTTAGAGGCTCCTCCCCCAACCATAATCAGTCTATGATGACTTATAGAGAGGAAGCAGATAGTTGTTCTCTCTTACTTCTTGTCTGCCGACCATCTACTTGGGAAATGACTTCCTCCTCATTCTCAGTCTGTGTGGTTCTGGGAGGCTGACTGCTCCCCCTCGCCCTGGCTCTTCGGGTTGGCAGCTGTGCTGTCCCTGGCCTGGCCAGTAATGATACTTCAACTTTCTGGCCACAGTGAGTGGTTCAGGGCTGGGCCATTCACTGTCCTTTTTCAGGAATTGACGTGGGTGCTGGGAAAAAAAGGGTCACAGGTGCTGTGCAACACAGAAAACTGGAATTTTTTCCACCTTCCATACCCATATGTAAGCCGCCTTTACTCCCTGTGAAAAAACTCTTAGAATGAAACCAACACAGAATAACAGAGAGCTGAGAGGTGGAGAGCGAGGGAGCCACACCAAGCTCTCGTGACATCTCCTGCCTCTCCACACCCAGCTATGCCTGAAGTCAGGCTTACCTCTTTTTCAGTTGGTTTTGAATTGGGTTTTTGTCCCTTGCAACAAAAAATGGTCCTGATGTATAGAGATATTATGGATGCAGCCCCAAATATTCTAGCTTCCCTTAACAGAGCTAGCATATCAGTGCCTTTTAGGAATTATCTAAATATTTTGAGTATATTTACATTTTGCAACCTTAGCTTAACTCTTAGAAAACTAAGCTCCATGTGTTTCCTGTTCTGTGAGCTACATCCTTTTATTCACCTTTAATTTACTTTTCTCAAGATTCAGGAATATCTTCTTGTTCCATTTAAGCTCTCTCACAGCAGGGAGAAACCCCTTCTCAATTATTTTCTCTCCAACTTGTAGCACAATATCTGGCCACATAGTAGATCCTCAATAACTGTGTAATGAATGAATGAGTAAAGAAACTTCTAAGTATACTTGAGATTATTTTTCCCTAAGTTCAATATTTTATTTTTGCCCCTATAAAGAACAATTCAATATTTTCTGCCTTCTCACATAGCCTCATACTAACATCAATTTATTCCCATATCCTTGGGCTTTTCATTGTGCCTTCCCTCCTGCAAATAAGTCATAAAAATACTAAACAAAGGTAGTCATAGGGGAATGCCCGTGTTCACGCTTCTTCCTCCAAGAAGTGCCCTTTTATCCTAAACCATTGTTTCTTGTCTCTAAGCAACTTCCCTGTGCATTGCACCAGTCTCCATCATACCAGGATAACTCCATTTTTAAAATGGCCTTTTGTGTGGAACTTTGTGAAAGGCTTTTTGGAAATCTAAATAGACACCATTGATGGGCTTTTGTCCATATGCATATATGCCTCCCAAAAGAGCTTTCATAGATTGATGAGGTCTGACTTCCTCTTATGGAAACCATACGCTCTCCTCCAGCTCCTTCCTTGCCTCCCCCAATCCTACTGGCATGCAATTGTTTTTCTGGGGAGAAGGGCTCAGCTCTTCTCTGTGGATCTGCTTTGATCGGATCCTTGTCAGGTATTGTAAATAATGTAGGGTTAAGATTGCCAAAGTCAAACTATCCTAAAGAGATGAATAACTATGGTTATCTTAGCACGTTGAGATGAGAAACGGAAATATAAACTCAAGTATGGTAAATATGGGCAGAAAAAAGGAAGTAAGGTTAGAAATATAGGAAGTTGGTGGTTGCCAATCAAAGCTTAGGAATGTCTTAGGTCCTTTAGGAATTTGACAATATTATCAATTTCCCTTTTCTTTAGATTCTGCCTTCTTTTGATTTCCTCAACTTTATGCTCTCATCCTACCTTGATAAATGTTCCTTCTCAGTCTTTCTCTGGATACACTTTTTGCCTCTTTAATGTGGTTGTTTTCCAGGTCCCATCCTTGGCTTTATTTTTGTTTGCCTCTATATCTTCTCCATTGTCAATTTCATATACTCCTACAGATTTAGGGAGTCTATTTATTCTATAGATGGATAGAATAAAAATGTAAATTTGGGGTGCATACTTGTTCTCTGAACTTCAGAGAGGTCTGTTCACCTGCCTATTGGACATTTCCATGTTGATATCCCATAAACACTCCCATCATGAGTCCAAAATCAAATGCATCACCTCTATATAATTTAAGGCCTTTTTCATTATATATGACAAAAAACCATATTTCATGGAATCTAAGAAGAAGCTGAACAGGACAGGGGTACAATTAAGCTCAGAAGCAACTGGAACCAGGACGTGGAAAACTCCATGATTTCTCCCTCCATATCACACCTCTACTTTCCTCTATATGTCTGTTTCTTTCCTCCCATTGTTATAGACTAACTTCTTCTGCTTCTCAGTCTACCTGGTGGGAAACAATGAAGATTTCTGTGTTCCTGCTTCAGTCACACAGAGTGACACTGGCTTGATTCTCTCTGGGTCCTAAATTCACAGTCCCAAGGAAGAAAGTCACGGGCCCAGCCATGGTCAAGGTGTCCACCTATAAATCAATCAGCTTTGGCCTCAGGTACAGGGTTACAGTGTAAGCAACTTGAAGTCCCATAGCTCACTGACGCCTGCTCATTTTGCTTTAAACTTTTGTTCTCTGTGTGTTTCATTTTGGATAGTTTCTATTGCTACACATTCAACTTTACTATTCTTTTCTTCTATTGTGTCTAATCTGCTGTTAATCCCATCCAGTATATTTTTCACCATAGATATTGTATTTTTCATGTCCACAAGTTCAGTTTGTTTATTAATGTCTTCCATTTCTCTACTTAATATGCTCAATCTTTCCTTTAGATTCTTAAAGAAATGGAATATAGTTATAATAACTGTTTAATGTCTTTACTAATTCTATCTTTGTCTAATTTAATGTCTGTGTCATTTCTGGGTATGTTTCTATTGACTGATTTTTCTCCTCATTATTCATCGTATTTTCCTGCGTGTTTGCACACCTTGTCATTTTTCACTGGATACCAGACATTGTGAATTTTACCTTCTTAGGTGCTGGATATTTTTCTATTCCTATAAATATTTTCTTGAGCTTTATTCTGGGAAGCAGTTAAAAAAACTTGGAAACACTGTCATCTTTTTGAAGCTTCTTTTAAGCTTTGATAGGCAGGATGAGAGTGGCCTTTATTCTAGAGCTAATTTTGCCACACTACTGAAGCAATGTTCTTTAAATACTCTATCTGATGCCCTGTGAATTACCAGTTTTCATTCAAGGACTATTCCCTCTGCTCCTATCCAACGGTTCTTTCTTGAGCCTCGGATAGCTCCCCACCCTCAGATGATCAGTACTCCCCTGAAGACTCTGGGGGCCTCTGCGGGTCTCTGGAGCTCTCTCCCTGTGCAGTGCTCCCCTCGCTGCTTCTCTTCCTGAGAACTGAAGACGCCATGGCCTCCCCGGACACTCAGGCTCCACATGGGCTCCCACTCTCTAAGCTACACCCTGGAGAATCTCTCCAGGCAGTGAGCTAGGATGACCACAGGGCTCCCCTCATTGGTTTCCCCTCTCTCAGGGGTCACTGTCCTCACTGCCTGGTGTGCAGGGTCTGAAAACAAGAGTTTTCTACATTGTGCCTGTTTTTTAAGTTGTTTCTGATGGGAGGGTAAACCCAGTCCACGTTACTCCATCTTGGCCAGAAGTGGAAGTCCAATTCAATCTTTTGGAACTACTTGCCGTTTTCTTGTGTGTGTGTGTGTGTGTGTGTGTGTGTGTGTGTGTGTGAGGAAGATTAGCCCTGAGGTAACATCCGATGCTAATCTTCCTCTTTTTTTGCTGAGGAAGATTGGCCCTGGGCTAACATCGGTGCCCATCTTCCTCTACTTTATATGGGACGCCGCCACAGCATGGCTTTACAAGCGGTGCATCGGTGCGTGCCTGGGATCCGAACCTGTGAACCTTGCGCCACCGAAATAGAGTGTGCTCACTTAACCACTACGCCACCGGCCAGCCCCTATTTGCAGATTTTTAAAACTCTGGGCTCTTGCATGTCTCTGTGCTTTTATGTCAGTTCGAAACTTCCTTCCTTTCCACCCTGTCTGTCTGGCAAGGCTCGGTTCCAGCATCATCTCCTCCCAAACCTTCCCAGCACCCCCATGCCCCCAGCATCCCTCCTCTGTGCTCCATGGCATCATACACACACCATACGGGCTGGTGCCCCTCACTGAACTCTAAGCCCTGTGTGCACAGATCATAGCTTATTCATCTTTCTAGCTTCAAACTTAGCACAGATGAAACACAGCGGGTATTCAACATATGCTTGGTGAAACAAATGGAAACATTGCACATAATCACACTGCAGCAGAGAACAATCTTCACTGTTGATTTCAGAGTATTTTACAAGCTGTTAACCTGCAAACACTGGCTGTAACTTAAACACTTCTATATTCTGAAGTTCTGATATTGCATTTCTTTGAATCAAGTATGTCATTAGCAGAATTCTCAGCCATTAGATGTGGTGGTTTAATTAGAAGTGTGTCTGTCTGTAGCCTTCCTTTGAGGACGGTGGCAGACTGTTTGGCACCAAGTCTGTGCATTTGGTTTAGTTGCTTATGTTGAGCATGACATCTTGTCAGTGTGTCACAGATTTTGAAAAAGGGCTGTGTCTTTACAGCTCACGCTGAGCAGAATGTAACTGTAAACTGCCAAGGAAATATTCTCATCCCTTCCCGACCCAAGACAAAGTCACACTGCCATCTCCAGCATGCGTTATATCCTGTGTAAGCTCAATGGCCCGCTCAGTGGAAACATGCTCAACTTCGACAGGAGCTGTGTCAAGAGTTAGATCTCTGCGATTCCATCCCAGGTCCTTCGTGGACTGCACATGTTCTCGTGTGCCCAAATGTGCCCCACCCCCTCCAGATCTCCAGAACACTTTGTGTAGTTTGAGCTTAAACCTACCTGAGGACTCAGTGCTTTCTTTTTGACCTAAATAATTAACTTTATAAAAAAATGACATAAATAGGACACGTTAACTGGAAAAGAAACAAAATATGTGTGTGTATGAGCAAGCAAATAATAAAAGTCCCCTACAATCACACCACTGAGAGTGTATTATATGTCACATATTATACATGTAGCATGTAATACGTATCTTACATTGTACCTGCTATTTTGTAAATTGTAATCTGCTTTTCTCCCCTCGTATTTTTCCAAGTTAGTATCTTTTCTAAATCCCCAAAGTAGGAAAATTTAAAATAAAATCTTTCACAAACTTTACTTTTTGTTATGTTCTCCCTCTTTTTCTCTCTGGAGTATCTGCATTTTAATACAAAACTCTTGAAGACATAATGCCTACCCAAAGGAATTATTCTCAAGTGCTGCAATTTCAGGCATAATGGGGATAAATATTTTGAGTGCTTTTACGTCGCTATACTCATTTCATTCCTGCATAAAGTTAGCTCTGCCAGATTATGCAGAACACTAACAGTGTCACTAAACAGGAAGAGTAGGACTAGAAGAGACCATTTTAAAAATTCCAAATGTCATTTTCACTATGTCCTAAGAGACAGCTCCTTTTAGTAAGAGCAATGGTATCTGTGAAACTTTACTCCCTAAAGGACAGAAGAAAAGAAAAATCAGTGGTTTGACATCGCCAACACTTTCCATCAACTTACTCAAGCCAACAATGATCAGTTTCATTGATTCCATTTATTTTCATTTAATTTACTTTTATATTTCTATCTTGAGTTGAGAAAGTCAACAGCCAATTTCCTTTCTTCTTTTTTGGGAAAATATCATACTGTGAAATAGTCTAATCTAGGCTGATACAAAACTTAATGTTCAGGTCCCTTTAGAAGGATATACTAAGATTCATGATGGCGGGAATGGTGTCTACCTCTAGTGTCTAGCATGGTGCCTGGCAAAGAAGAAGTGCTCAATACACATTTATAGAATCTTATCAAGTGACAATTGTTTGGAAGTGATCAATTATAACTGAATGATAAAGAATAAACATTTGCATTTGATAACAAAGTACCATCTAAAAATTAATTTCTTTTTGTATCCCTATGTTTTAGAATGACATTGATACACACACACACACCAGGGTTTCTCAACCTTGATACTATTAACATTCTTTGCTGTGGGGGACTGTCGTGTGCACTGTGCACTGTAGGAGGTTTAACAGCATCTCTGGCCTCAACCCACTAAATGCCAGTAGCACCTCACTCTCCTCCAAGTTGTGACAATCAAAAATGTCTCCAGACACTGCCTGGTATTCCCTGGGTGAGGGGACTGTCCCCAGTTGAGAACAACAGACACAAAGTTAAGACTCTTAAGAAACAATTACAGGGACTCTTACAAGAGATAGATCATATTCAAATGCTAAATTACTAGTAACACATCAATTCAAAGGAGAGACTAATTTAAGAAGTAGGACTATGTACCTCAATTTCCAGAAAAATGGCTAGTTATCTTGACAATATTAACTGAGTTCTGGGGAAAAAAAATCATACCATGTAAAAAAAACACTCTTTGAAATAGTTCTGCATTAATTTTACACGTACAGTTATTTATGTACTTGAACTTTAAGAAAAATATCATCTGATATCAAATTGGCACCAATATCCTAGTGATTCAAAGAGATTACATGTAAATTCCTTCAAATTAAGATTCTATGATAATTAATGACATTCTTATTTTCTTCACCATGTAAAGTTAATTCTCAATGATACATGAGTGGATTATTCTGGTTCTGCCAATGACTAGTTGTATGATCTTGGGCAAGTTGTTTACCCATTCAGGGCCTCAGTTTCTTCACCTCAGAATGGAGATAATACTAATATCTACTCCTGAATGTGTTGTCAGAATTGAAAGAGTAACTACAAGTGAAGTGCTCAGAGCAGTGACTGAACACCCAATGGATGTCAACAGTTATTAACATCTGCCAATTTGCAACCAGTGTTTCACACCATCTGACCCATCCTCTTCCTTCCCTGCCACACATCGTGTTTGGCTAATCCATTCCACTGACCTATACTAAGCAAAGTAATCTAACTTCAAGATTAGCTTAAATAAAATATAATTGGGTATTCACAGCTGCTTCACTATTCTATTTATACTATTATTCCTTCTGTTAATATGAATGGAAAACGAAGAATTCATGAGAAAAGAACAACAGTGGATTTCATAAATTCTCATTTTTTTCTCCCCAAGTTAAAAATCAATTTTAAATTCATTTTCTCAGGTAATGATTTTTTTCTGTGTGAATCAAAACAATAGTAGGAACAACAATAACAAGTATTTACCCTCTGTCAGGTACTTTTCTAAGCATATAATTTAATCCTCAACCCTATAAGGTAGGTAATTTTGTTCTTCCCTTTTTGTAGATGAGGAAGCTGTGGCAGGAGAGATTACATGACCTGCTCAAGGACATTCGGCTAGTAAGTGGTAGAGCTTGGATAAAAGCCCAGGAAGTCTGACTACGGAGTCTGTGCTCACAGTCTAAATGACTGTAAAACAGCAGCAGCAACAACAACACAGACATAGGACTAAACGCTTTGTCCCCTTGGATTTTTGTTAGTGTATCTTTAGTATTAAGATAATGACTTCTCATGACCACTGCGAAGCTGAATGACAATATCCCAATTCAATCATTTATCTGCAATTGAAATGGTTACGTAAATTTTCAGTTGCAGCAAAGTCAGAAAAATCAGTTCTTGGTTCAAAGGAGTATAGCGTATTACATTTAGAAATAGAGCTTTAGAGGGTGGGACATCAGCAAGATATCAGAATAGGAAGACCCAGGCCCCTGTTGCCCCATAGAGACACCAACTTAACAACATACAGACCAAATTGCCTTTGTCAGACTTCCAGAAACCAGTTAAGAGGCTGCAGCACCCAGGCTAATACAAAGCCAACAGAGCCACATTGAAGCAGGTAGAAAAGCTTGTTGCATTTTGCCTGCCCTAGCTTTTCCCCCCATTCCCCATAGCATGGCGCGGTTGGGAGAAAACTCCCAATGCCCAGCTTCTCCTGCAGGAAGAAAAGAGAAGAGTGGAACATAGGCCCAAAGTTTTTGTGGGGCTCCTTGAGGGAATATTCTGTCTCACTTGACTAAGAGTGCTGATGAGAACTAGTGGCATAGTTGCTTGCCAGGTTGGGGGACACTGAGAACAAAGTGAGGCGTCAAGATTCTGCAGCATCAGGGAGACTGCAGTATCTCAGACACCAGGGAAAGAGAGAGGACAGGCTTGTGAGAAGAAACAGGGGCATTTAACTGTTTAACTGGGAAATCACATGCACAAGCCCAGAGAAGACACGTCCTAGAGAAATTCTGAGAGGTCACAGAATCTCTAGTGGGCTGACTGGTGAAAGTCTTCCCCTACATGAAGCCAGTCTATAAAGACTAGGAGAGGTGGCTGTTTTTCAAATGGCAATGTCTCAACAAAAGATCACAAGGCATACAAAGAAACAGGGAGATGTGGCCCAATCAAGAGACCAAAACAAATTTCCAGAAATCGACCCTAAAGAAACAGAGAACAATGGATTACCTGACAAGGAATTCAAAATAACCATCTTAAAAATGCTGAACAAGGTAAAAGACAAGAAAGACAACTAAGAAAATCAGAAAAATGATACATGAACAAAGTGAAAAATATCAAAAATGAGAAAAACTATAAAAAAGAACCAAACAGAAATTCTGGAACTGAAGAATATAATAATTGAATTGAAAAATTCACTAGAAGAGTTCCACAGTAGACTTGATAAAGCAGAAGAAAGAATCAGTGAACTTGAAGATATTGAAATTATTGAGTCAGAAGAGCAAAAAAAACGGGGGGGACTTATGGGACACCATGAAGAAGATCAATACAGACATTATGGGAGACTCAGAAGGAGAAGAGAGAGAAGGGGCAGAGTTTATTTGAAGAAATACTGGCCATTAACTGCCCAAATTTGAGGAAAGAAAGGAACATACAAATGAAAGAAGCTCAAACAACTTCAACTAGGAAAAACCCAGGGAGACCCACACTGAGACACACTATAATGAAACTGGCAAAAGTCACCGATAAAAAGAGAATCTTGAAATTAGCAAGAGAAAAGTGACTTGTCACATGTAAGGCAGCTTCTTTAAGATCACCAGTGGATTTCTCAGCAGAAACCTTTCAAGCCAGAAGGGACTGGGAAGATATATTCAAAGTGCTGAAAGAAAAGAACTACCAACCAAGAATAAAATATTTAGCAAAACTGCCCTTCAAAACTGAAGGAGAAATTAAGGTGTTTCCAGATAAACAAAAGCTGAGGGAGTTCATCACCACTAAATTTGCTCTACAAGAAACGCTAAAGGGAGTCCTTTAAGTTGCAATGAAAGGACACTAGACAGCAACATGAAACCATATGAAAATATAAAATTCCCTGGTAGAGATAAATATATGAACAGATATAGAATCCTATAGTATTGTACTGCTGGTGTGTAAACCACTTGTACTTCTTGTATAGAATGTAAAAGACAAAAGCATAAAAAATAACTACAAATCTTTGTTAATGGAAACAAAATATAAAAAGATGTAATTTGTGACATCCATAACATAAAATGGATGAGGATAGAGAGGTAAAGGAGTAGAGTTTTGCAACTAATTGAAGTTATCAGTTTAAAATAGGTTGTTATAACTTTAAGATGTTTTATACAACCCCTACGGTAACCACAAAGAAATTACCTAGAGAAGATACATAAGATGAAATGAGGTACTTCTGGTTCCTGGTCTGACATCTAAGGAGCTTAGAAGTTGCCATTCTATCCTAACAAGTAAAGAGCTGAACAAAATGAAAAATCAACAACCCTTCTTAGATCTATCAAAGAAGTGAGGTCACAGGGAAACCACTGGCCCCAACATTGGAGAAACAAACAGACACATACAGCGAATCACAACTTACTGGAGTAGAAATCCACAAGCAAACTCTCACTGGGAACCAGTATGAAAACCTGAGCAGAAATGGACAATTTGCTGGCAGCTTAGTGAGGACAAGTATGAAAGTTAAAAACTCCAGGGGAACCCGGCCATAGAGGGGCCCATGCTTTTGTGAGTTTTATCTCCAGGGGCTCTACCAGGTTCCCACAGTGAATACTGGAGGAAAAACTCTCATGCTTCCGGCAGCGGGAGGGGAAAAGTATACATTTTGAAAAATGCCAGAGCATTCTGTTCTAAACTCTTTAACCAGAGACTAACCTGATGCTGTTTGATCCGAGCCTAACCTACCTGGAGGAAGGGAAATATCCATTTTCAGCTAGTTCTAGTGTTCCATGTAGGGGAAGGAAGACACCCAACTCCAGCCCCCTTTAGCCACCCTGTCCTGCCTGAGGACGAGGAAAAAGCCCTCAGAAGCACCAGTAAACTTCACAGTCCACGGGAGCAGGTGCTCCGCAGGACTGAGACCCTAGTCATGTTGCTGGAGAATACCTCCCCTCTCCTCAACACCTTACCACCACAGTATTAATGGCCTATTTACAGCAGTTCCTTTTACCCAGTATATCATGTCCACCTCTAAACAAAAAATTACAAGGCATGCTAAAAGGCAAGAAACAGTTTGAACAGAATGAACAAGCATCAGAATCAGAGTCAGATACAGCAGGAATGTTGGAATTTTCAAACCTGGAAATGACAAAAAAGACTATGATAAATATGCTGAAGGCTTTAATGGAAAAAGTAGACAAGCTGCAAGAACAGATGGATAATGTAAGCAGAAAGATGGAAATTCTAAAAAAAATAAATAAATAAATGCTAGAGTTCAAAAACTATAACAGAAATGAAGAATGCCTTGGATGGGCTCATTAGTAAATTGGACAAAGCTGAGGAAAGATTCTCCGAGCTTGAGCATATAACAATAGAAACTTCTAAAACTGAAAATGAAAGAAAAAATAATGAAAAAAAACCCAGAACATCCTAGAACTGTGGGACAACAAAAGGAGTAACATACACATATGGGAATATCATAAGGAGAAGAGAGAGAGAAAGAAACAGAAGTAATATGAAGCAATAATGACAATATTTGAAGCAATAATGACTGAGAATTTCCCCCAAATTAATGTCAGACACCAAAGCATAGATCCAGGAAGCTCAGGGAACACCATTTGGCAAAAGCTACACCGAGGCATATCATATTAAACTTCAGAAAATAAAAAATAAGAGAAAAAAATCTTGAAAGAAGCCAGAGGAAAAAAAAAACCTTACATCATGAGGAGCAAAGATAAGAATTATATCTTATTTCTCCTCAGAAATCATGCAAGCAAGAAGAGAGTGGAGTGAAATATTTAAAGTGTTTAAAGAGAAAACCCCACCAACCCAGAATTTTGTAATCTGTGAAATTATCCTTTAAAAGTGAAGGAAAAATAAAGACTGTCTCAGACAAACAAACATTGAGGCAATTTGTTACCAGTAGATCTGCCTTGTAAGAAATGTTAAAAGAAGTTCTTCAGCGAGAAGCAAAATGATATAGATCAGAAACTTGAATCTACGTTTAAAAAAAGAAGAGCATCAGACAAGGAATAAGTGAAAGTAGAATAAAAACTTTTATTTTTCTTATTCTTAATTCAACTAACAGACAGAAGTTTGTTCAAAGCAATAATAGCAACAATGCATTTGATTATGTATGCATAAACATTTATGTATGCTTATGTACAAATGAAACGAATGACAACAATGATACAAAAGACAGGAGGAAGGAATTAGGAATATTTGTTGTTATGAGGTATTTGCACTACCTGTCTAACATTATAGTGTTATTTGAACACGGACTTAGATTAGTTGTAAATGTATAAAGCAAACACTACAGCACCACTAAAGTGTTTAAAATATATATATAATTGATATGCTAAGAAATAAGAGAAAATGGAATCTCATAAAATGCTCAATTAGGGCCGGCTCCGTGGCTTAGCGGTTAAGTGCGCGCGCTCTGATGCTGGCGGCCCGGGTTCGGATCCCGGGAGCGCCCCGAGGCACCACTTCTCCGTGCAACGCGAGGCCGAGTCCCACATACAGCAACTAGAAGGATGTGAACCTATGACATACAACTATCTACTGGGGCTTTGGGGGGAAAAAACTGAATAAAAAAAAAAAAATCTAAAAAAAAATGCTCAATTAAAACCACAAGTTGGAAAAAGTGTCAAATATGAAAATAGGAACAAAAAACAAGGGCAACAAATAGAAAATGGTAACAAATATGACAGGTATTAATGCAACCATATCAATAATCATTGTAAATGTCAATGGTCAAAATACACTAATTAAAAGACAGAGATTGTCAGAGTGGATCAAAAAACAAGACCCAACTATATGTTGTCTACAAGAAACCCACTTTAAATATAAAGACACATATAGATTAAAAGTAAAGGTATGGAGAAAGATATACCATGCTAACACTAATCAAAGGAAAGTAGGAGTAGCTATATTAGTTTCAGACAGAGTAGACTTCAGAGCAAGGAAATCTATCAGGAATAAAGGGGAGCATTATGTAATGATAAAGGGGTCCATGCTCAAAGAAGACGTGGATAGCCTAAATGGGTACATCCCTGACAACAAGGTGAGGCAAAACCTGATAGAACTGCAAAGAGAAATAGATGAATCCAGTATCATAGTTGAAAACTTGAGCACACCTCTAACAGAAATGGACAGATCCAGCAGGAAGAAGGCAGTGAGGACACAGCTGGATCGACAGCAACATGGACAGCAACTGGACACAGTTGATATCTATGGACTAAGACCTCCAATAAGAACAGATTACACATTCTTCTCAACTCACCTAGGACACTGACCAGGATAGACACTATAAAACATACCCTGAAGAAATTTAAAAGAATAGAAATCATGCAATATTTGCTCTCCGACTGCAATAGAATTAAACTAAAAATCAATAAAAGAAAGATAGCTGGAAAATCCCAAAATACTTGGAGATTAAACAAGAGTTCTTTTTTTGTTCTCTCAAACTACATTCTGCCCAGTGCCAAATCTGGCCTGCTGCCTGTTTTTGTATGGCCCCAAGCTAAGAATGGTTTTTACAGTTTTAAATAGTTGGGAGAAAAAAGCAAAAGAGGAAGACTATTTCAGCATCCCTAAATAACGTTTTAGAGGAACACAGCTATGCTCATTCATTTAAATATTCTCTATGGCTGCTGTTGGGCTAGTGTCAGAGCTGAGTGGTAAAGACAGAGACCACATCACTCTCGAACCTAAAATATTTACTCTTTGGCCCTTTCCAGAAAGTTTGCTGACCTCTGCGACCCTCCCCCCCCCAAAAAAAACCCCACACATATAAATAACACAAGTCAAAGAAGAAATTTCAAGAAAAGTTTTACAATGTTTTGAATAAATAAAAATTAAAACGCAGCTTATCAAAATGTGTGGGATGCAGCCAAAGGTGGGCTAAGATGGACATCTGTAACATTGAATGCATGTATTAGACAACAGGAAAGATCTAAAATCAATAATCTAAGCTTCCATTTTAGGAAACTAGGAAAACAACAGCAAATAAATGAATGTCATGGCTAAGAGGCCTGACCAAGGTATGGGCGCTTCAGGCGGGCAGGCTCCAAGAGGCGCTCTGCAGCGACCCTGACCACGGGGTCCAGAGGGAGGATCTTGGCAGCCAGAGGGATGGAGGGGATGGCGGGACAGGTGGCTTTGAGAAGGCAAGGTCCAGGTTCCCAGGCACCCAGGATTTCCATTTTAGGTAGTGAACTTACCTTTCACAGACCGGCCAGGGAGTTTCTACGTGGGCTTCCACCAGGCTGGTTAGCCCCACCTGGGTGCCAGCCTCAACGTGCGCAGCCCGGCCTGGGCGGGCGGGGCAGGGCATGGAAAGTGGGCGTGGTGGAGAGAAGGGGCGAAGTCGCGGGAGGCGGGGCCCCTCGCTGCACACGCTGGGAACGCAACCGTTGTCTCTTAACCGCTCACAGCCGGCAGCCTGCAGGGCTGCAGGACTACAACTCCCAGGATGCTCTGGGCACGGGGCGGTGCCCAGCCCTGGGGGGAGGAGCAGGGCGGTGTGCGCTTGGCCGAGGGCCAAACCGCCGTTGGCTCAGGACTCTGGTCCTGCACCGCTCCACGTGGACTGAGACCTGGAGGGATGTGACGGGCACACGGGGACCAGGGAGTTAGGAGGGTGTGGGAGCTGCATGGGCAGCCTCGGGCCTACAGCGTGCAACTGCTTTTGTCCAAAATTGAAGCCGGGCTCGCGCCTCATCCCCACCTACTCCCTCCTTTGCTTGATTCTTCCTCCCACCTGCGTGCCTGTGGGTCTTTCCACAGCCTCCTACCTAGTCCAGGGCCAGGTGCTTCTCTAAACTGCTTATGGGAACTGGTTTGACATCCCAGGAACTTTCCACTTTGCCTGCTGCCCTCTGCCTTCTCCAGCCAAAGTGCCATCATTTCATCAGCTTTTGGGAGAAGCTGTGGCCCCTCTTGCAAGCACAACTTAAGAGATTTGCAGGGTGGTATCATTGGCTGTTACTTGCCTTTTTCACAGATGTGGAAGTTGAGGCATCCCTGATGTTAATGATTGGTTTCCCCAGGAGCCGCTGAGAGCAGAGGAGAATGGCCCAATTCCCAGGCAAGTATCTAGTAGGCTGTTTTCACCAACCCATTCCAGTGCAGAGGCCTCTGAAACAGCAACCTTAAGATCATAAGATGATAATAGCTTAAGTATTTTGCCCTTTAGATTGATAGCCTAATCTCAGCCCAGGCGTGAGTGGCCAGTCTCTCAGGGACACAGGTGGTGACTCTGATCCCTCAGGAAGAGACCAGTGGTCCAGCTTTGGGAGAGGGATGTTCAAAGTAGACAGCACTTGGGCAGCATTTGAAACCCATCAGCTTTAACATCTCTGCTTTGGATTCTGGCAAGGTTTCAGGATAAACACACCTAGGGATAGTCAGTTGTACCATATTTCTTTAAAAATTGATTAGAGTAGTGAAAGGAACAGAGCATAAAATATCTTGCTTATTTGCAAAAGATAAAATGCAAGCAAGACCTTCCTGTTAATTTTTTTCTGCTCCTTCTCTTGGCCGTACTGTACGCTTGAATGCAGAATCAAAAAACTTGAATTGCCAAATTCTCTTTTCCTGAGATCAGTAAACTAACTTAAAAGTTTTATTGAAACCTGTGGAGGAATGGTTAGCAGCTTTCGTGATTTATGACGTCTCTAGAAATCTGGGCGTTGATCCACATGAAAAAAATCCTTGTTTATATTACATGTCCCAATAGGTTACATTTCCAATTCCTGAATGTGGGATATTATCAAAACAACTGAAAAACCTGGTCATGGAAACTGGACTCTGTCACTTTGTCAAGAATTTGCCTCTTTATGAATTAATGACACATGAATTCCTTAATATTTTTGTAAAGGAAGGACAAGAAACTCTGTAGTGTCCCTGAACGTGGCAAGACGGGGAAGTCTCATTAGACCACATCCTCTGGTTCTTCTCTCGTGTTCAACAGGCCCGGGTGATAGTCCGTGTTGTCAGGTGCAGCGCCGCTCCCCCAGCCCCCAGTGTTCCATCCTACCCTGGCCTGTGCCTTCTTCAGGGGGTTCTGACAACACTCGTCCACAAGGGTTGGAAGGAGACATTGTAACATGAGGCTATTCATCATCTTGAAACAAGGATTAATGGAGATGAAAGTCTTGGGGTCTGTGTGCTCTGATGCATTGCTGTTGGGGTGTGGCTGCAGTGACCACTGTGCTCCCGGCAGTCCCCACAATGGCTGTCTCAGACGTTTGAGCTCTTGGCACAACCACAGCAGCTGTTGAGAGCTGGGTGCTCATCGTGGTTCAGTGTCTTCCATCATATTTTGTGCCTCTGACCCTCCTCTGCTCACCCCCTTCCCATTCCTAACTGTTGCATTGATTGCTTTGTAGTTGTTTCCTAGGAGCCACTGTGTGTAACTGTATTTGACAGTGTCTTTAGGGATCCACGATCTCTAAACGAGTCACTACACAACACCCACTTATACTGTTGTAGCCCGTGTTCGTCCTCTCCAGTGGCACTGTGAAGAACCCTGCTTACTCAGAGGTCCTCTCATTCTCATGCTGCTGGGGCTGCTTACGAAGCTGGGCATCTCATCTTTGGTCTCATCAAGATTATTCTTTTCATTGATTATTCTGAAGTCGGATACGACTTTGTTAATAATGTGGACACTGGCTGTCACAGGCACTTTTATGTATCTTTCCCAACAGCTCTGTGAAGTAGGCCTGTGACACCCATTTTACAGGGGAGGGCACTGAGGTTCAGAGAGGTCGAGTAGCTTCCTTCACTTCACACAGTTTCTTGGTACATTTTGAGTCTCCTCCTGGAACTCTGCCTCTCAGGTGTGTGCACTTGGCTGGTGTTCCACTTTGCGCCTCTCTGCCAGCCTCTCCAAAGGCACAGGCCCCATCCTGAGTCCATTGTCTGCTTGATGGCAGTCACCCTGCACAAACAGGCCCTGGGCGGGGAGTGGACTAGCGGGGCGTGGTCCTCAGGCTTACCCTGGGCAGGTTCTAGGTTCATGGCGAGAGCTGGAACAGTGGAAGATACTGACCGTCATTCACCTGGAAGGTTTGTTATGTAGAAATACTCTACTGATTTTTGCAGGTGTCATGTCTTCTTTGTCTTCATTGCTCCTCTGGGCTTTTTCCTACAGTCCGTGCTGTGCAGTAACATACAGTACAGAGACTGGTGAACATAATGCTGTTGTCCTGCACCAAATGGTCACATCATTCATTTTTCTAATTATGAAAGAAATACATATTGTAAAAAAAGTCAAAGTACACAGATCTATATAAAGTGAAACCCACCCCTTTCATCCCCTTCCCTGAAAACTCACTCCCCTACTCAGAAGCCACTACTGTTAACAGGGTGGGGTTTATTCTTCTGGAAATTTCCTATGAATTTATAAATACACATAAAGTTTTTTAACATAAATTACATAACTACATCGTTTTGCAATTTGCTGTTTCCCAAATCATATATCAAAGACGTCTCCCCTTATCAGTGCACATCATTCTAACTTACCATTTTAGATGTTTTAGAGGTATTCCAAAGAACAGGAATACCATAATCTGTTTACTTCTTCTTTGATAGAAATGGGATTACATCCAGTTTCACTATTATACATAATGCTGCGGTAAGATCCTTGTATGGAATTAATTACACTGCTATTCAACTGCTCAATTTGCTTTGTTTCCTTTTAGTCAGAGACTATGACATAAGATTTTCATGGTAATTATAGGGAAATTAATTTTATCATTGAATAAATACATTTATGGGGAAACTGGACTTCAAGGTCATCCATCTCAATATTGTGGAGAAAAATCATGAAACTTAGAAGGTGTGCTCCATCACATTCTAACAAGTCATGTTAACAATTTAAAGTTGAATGTTTGAATAGCCTCTACTGTCTCTCTTCCAAAGACGGATGACTTTTTCTTTTCTTGAAAACTTCTGACTCCAGGGGCTCTCAGTTTGGCTAGAGAGGATAAGATATTGGTGTTGTATCTGTTTCTCTTCAGCTGTAGGCTGCATCTTCTAAAGATCATAGAATTGAACATGGTCCAATTGATATATATGATTTGAGTCAAAAATTCAAAGTAATGAACCTAAGAGAGGAATCTATAACTTGGGTTCTTAATAAAAAATTTCCTTTGATATCCTTAAGTTTCTGTGATTACTAGTAAAAACTCACCTATGGGTGAAGAGATGTAGTTCTTCCGGCAATGTCTAGCTTGAACATCCATAGTTAAGCCTGCCACACCAGTAGGTAGATTAGACTTGACCTCTCGATGACCTCTACCCTTGGTGTTTGACCTGGGAAAAATAAGAATTTAAAAAAGCTGCTGTTATTAGCACTCAATGCTAGAAATGCCCATTAAAGAGTGAGTTTGATTTGGTAAACCAAAGGGAGTATAAGCAGAACAAAGTCTTTAAAATCTCTAAAATATCAAAAAATTCTAATTTTTTAAAATATAACTCTATTTTTGCCACAGTGCAAACTGTGTATATATGAATGAAATATCCCTCTGTCCATTTCTTAACTTGTTTCCATTGATTTGATGGATTTATCCTCTAATCCGGATTCCAAGTGTGAAAGAACATCTTGGTCCTTCAAAGAAAAGAAGCCATTGAAATTTGATTTTCTTTTAGCTCGGCATCCTACAGGTTTGAAGAATAAATTATCATGTAATGATACAACGATTCTGAAATCTAATTGTTAATTAGAGGGGTGTAAGGGAGGATTGAATGGTGTTTCATCCCCATGGTCAGGGGTATTGTACACATGGACGTGTAAACACGATTGAGGAAGCTGCTTCAGCTCCGTGAGATCCCTGAGAACCACAGTGCAGGAGGATCTAGGCACACAGCCATCTGCCTCGATCTCCTGGGTTACATGTAGATCCAGGGGTCTTGAGAGTGGTTTCAGAGCAGCTAACTTTTATCTATTTCCCCCCTTCCTTCTCTCCAGCTTATCTCAAACAGTCTTGACTATCATATTTTAAAGTAAGACCAATTATAGTTATTTACATGAGTTTCTTGTTCATTATTGCAGAGTAATATTCAGGCATACCATTAAATATCATTTAATTGACCTAATTAAATTTGTCGTACCTTATAATTGATTAGAACACTAAGTTTAGTTCAGAGTTTGATATTCACCAAATGTGTTAATCTGCTTACAACTGCCATGTGTCTCACTCCTCTTAGATATGCATCTTTGGCCCATCACAAGATTTTAATGAATGAAATCATCATAAATTAAGATAATGTACTGTCTTTTGGATGATAAGGAGGCATATGGGTCCATTTTGGAAATATGCCCATCTGTCTTTGCTCCCCATGGGAAGTTTCTGGTCACTAGGTCTCCAGGTGGCTTGCACAAGCCCTAGGTCTGTAATAGTTTGGTGCCTCTCCTTCTACTTGGGGTAGAAATAAAAGAGATCAGAGAGACTTATTAAAGTTTTGGTTGCATGAAGTCTTCGATGAAGAATATCCATACATATTGTTCTGGATAGCTCTCTGTTCCTAAGAGTACTGGTTACATTAAGGGCTTGTCAGGAACCGTGAAAGGTATGATATTTTACCTTACCTGCAAGCTAATAAGTCAGCCTACCATGGTCTTATAGATGCTGGCAAAAGAAACTAGACCCATGGGTCAGAGACAAAGGACTTAACGACACAGCAATAACAGTGGCCCGAGTATCAGCATTTGCACTGGTTCACTAAATCCCACTTCCTACAGGGTGATACACAGTGAGCCAGCTGACATGCAGAGGGTTGCAAGAGCTCAGAGCTTAAGGAACTCAAATCTTTGATAATGGACAGGAAGTCTGCTGACCTTTGCCCCAGGGAGGGGTGTTATTTCTATTATATTGGGCAGTAAGCAAGCCTGCCCTTTGCTCCAGAGGAGGCCACTATTTCTATCTTCCAAGGCTGACAGCTCTACACACATCCTTGAAAAGATATCCTGGTTTCACTGGCTTTCAAAGATAAGCTTGACTGAGACTCGATCATCATTCAGTTCTTCTGTTTCCTTTATTGAGATTGTGCAAATATGCTCTTTTCTCTGTAAAGTTCACTAACTTTATTCATACATAAGGGATGCTTTTGGTTTTATTTATTAAGTTGAGATTTTCGTATTAGAGCAAATGATGAACTATCATGGGTTGGGTCTGAAAGTATACTTTTCCAAGATAAATGTGAAAGAAGATCAGGGCTCACAGAACTCTGCCACAAGGAGCTGATAGCAACTCAAATGATTTTAATTTGAATACTGTTTTGTACAACTTTCTTCCATCTTCCTTCATCCTCTCTGCTTCCTGTAACTCCCATATAGGAGTGGGGCAGTTTCAGGGATTCACTGAACTCATTTACAATATTCAAATCATTTTGTCTCTTGTGTTTTTTTAATTGAGGTAAAGTTGACATACAACATTATATTAGTTTCAGGGGTACAACGTAATTATTCAATGTTTGAATATATGTTGAAATGATCAGCACAATAAGTCCAGTTAACATCCGTCCCCATATATAGTTACAAAATGTTCTCATGTGATGAGGACATGGCGTATTTCAAGATGCAGAAGAATCAACGATGATGTTATACTTTTCCATACACAGCTTGATGAATTTGGACATAAGTATACACCCTTGAGACTGTCACCACCATCAAGGCCACAAACATATCCATCAATTCCCAAAGTTTCCTCTCACCTCCTTTATTACTATTATTCTGTGGTAAGATCTCTTAATATCTACTCTATTAGCAAATGTGATGTATGCAGTACAGTCTTGTTACCTGTAGGCACTATGCCGTAGCCTACATCTCCAGAACTTATTTATCTTGATAACTGAAACTTTGTATCCTTTGACCGTCAGATCCCAAATTCTCCATCCTCCCAGCTGCTGGCAACCACCATTCTAACCTCTGCTTGTATGAGTTTAACTATTTTAGATTCCACATATAAGTGAGTATTTGCCTTTCTCTGTCTGCCTTATTTCACTTAGCATAATGTCTACCAGGTCCATCCATGTTGTCAAAAATGGCAGGAATTGCTTCTTTTTTCAAGGTTGACTAATATTCCATTTCTTTATCCTTTCATCCATCAGTGACATTTAGGTTACTTCAGTGTCTTGGCTATTGTAAATTAGCTGCAATGAACATTAGAGAGCAGGTATCTCGCTGAGACCCTGATTTCAATTCCTGTGGGTATATACTAGAAGTGGGATTGCTGGATCATATGTTAGTTTTCATTTTTGGAGGAAGCTCCATACTGTTTTCCATAATGGCTGTACTAGTTTACATTCCCACAAGGGTTCCTTTTCTCCACATCCTCACCAACATTTGCCATCTTTAGTTTTTTTGATAATCGCCATCTTAACAGGTGTGAAGTGATAGCTCATTGTGGTTTTGATTTGCATTCCCTGATTAATGATGCCAAACACCTTTTCATACACCTATTGGCCACTTGTATGTCTTCTTTGGAAAAAGTCTATTCTGGTCCCTTGTCCATTTTTTAATTGAATTTTCTTTTTGTTATTGACCCAACACAAAAAAGGAGAACAAAATTTTCAGGCAATATGAGTGCTTCCCAGTTGATGCAGATGGTTTTGTATTTACAGTGGTACCAAAAGATCATGTTTCATGCTTTTTCTTCAGCTTGTTATAAGACCAGCAGTAGCTGCGGCATGGCAGATAATAGGGATC
Source organism: Ceratotherium simum simum (assembly GCF_057802395.1). Classification (NCBI taxonomy): domain Eukaryota; kingdom Metazoa; phylum Chordata; class Mammalia; order Perissodactyla; family Rhinocerotidae; genus Ceratotherium; species Ceratotherium simum. The sequence goes on along the minus strand of NC_141917.1, from coordinate 59,442,122 downwards.
TTCTGGATTTGGAGGTTTACAACATAACTAAGTGGTAATGAATTTTTTATTATTACAAGGAAATTATTGAGATCATAGTCCATGGAATCCAGGATTGATAGGGGTAGGAGGAAATTAAGGTGAGGATCGGTGATCTGGCATTACTTCTTATCTTGAGGGACAGGTATCCACTGTATGAGTGTTTGAATAAAAGTATTAGATATCAGGAATTTGTGGTGAGTGAATATGTTTTCTGAATTATTTACTTTGAACATCACCATTTGGATTATGTGAACATCTGGGATGTGGGAGTAAGTCGCTAACAAGGGCTGGTTGACAACGTCACTATTGATTTCACTTCTATGAACACCGAGTGGTCAATGGATTAAGCAAATGAGTAGTCAGAAAACACAGAAATGGTGGGATTTGGGATTTAGTAAAAGATTGGGGACCGACTGTCCTGAGAGGGAGTGCCAAGACTTGTACAGTTGAGAGTGACAAGGACAAGAAAGGAATAGAAACACACTCAAACAAGGAGGGGGTGTTAACAGGATGGAGGGAGAGAAATGATCTGGAGTAGCCTTGAGTTTTGACCTGGAGCTTTCTGTTCTAGATGCAAATCTGCCTGATGACATCCCAGGACACAGGTCAGATCCCCAGAGGATAGAGGGAGGGTGGAAGTACAAAACAGCCAGGATAATTGTCCTAAAATGGCAGGCTTCCTTTGTCATTTGACCCAATTTCATGATTTATTTTTGTAAGGTAAGAGGAAAAGAAGGATGATAGTCATGTCTTCACAGAGGAAGCAGCGTGACTGTGGGAACCAGTCCAAACCAAAGCCTGGTTTAAGCACCTCCATCCCTTTTAGGATGTCCAGTGACATAGTCAAGAGGCCGGTTACTAGAATCCCATCCCATTCTGGCAGTGACGGGTCTCTGGGAGGACACCTTGGACCAGCCCCACCAGGTCTGCTGGCCCGAGAGACTGCAAGGACTCCAGGCCTGCAGCAGTGCAGGACTACTGGTAAGTCCTTTCAATCTTGCCAAAGCGTTGCAAAAACTTGTACCTAGTCAAACAGGTGAATCCCTGCCAGGTGTGCTCGCAGGTGGTCTGCACTCCAGGTCCCATGCCCACTCCTGCCGGTCTTCAGATTTGACAGAGATGATTCCAGGAGCTGATCTGGGCATTCCACAGCTCCACTGCCAACAATTTCTGGTGACTGAGGAAGGTATCAGGAAGGAGGAAAGGGCAGTGAGGAGCACAGGAGAGAGACTGGTGGTAGCACTGATGGCGGACAGACTTGCTAGCGAGGCAGAGAAAGTGAGGGGCCAAGAAGGACGTCCTGACAGCAGATGAAATGGAGCAGGCACCTCAGTGAGGTCTCTTGGCAGCGTCCCTAATGTTTCCTTGCTTTGAGCTCTTGAAACTTTAAAACATACCAATACGTTTCTTTTATTAAACTCTGCTGTGTGACATAGAAAATATAGACAGCGGTTTCTTTCTGAGGTGAGAGGTTGAGTTTCAGGTGAGGAGAGAAAGATCTTCTTTTTTCATGCTGTTCTCTCATTTTCTTTTACTATGTACATCATTTATTTTTACTTTCAAGTCAGCAGCGAGTTACCAACGTCACGGGATAATTCAGTTTTTCCCCTGACAGTCACAGTAAAACGTACTAAAAGTGGATTATTCTTTTTGTGTAATATTCCAATAGATTCCAAAATATTGTTTCAAAAGCACTTTGATGTCTATGTACTCAAATTAGGTATTTACTTCTAGGTCTCCATTTTTATGTTCTTTGTTGCATGCTAATTCAGTGTTGCATCTAAGGAAATACCAGATTTCCCTCAGTTTTTTAGATCCATATGTGTTGGAAATTTGATTCATGAAGATGGACATGGCAGCTGGGGGATCGTGCTATTATCAAAAGAGGCCTTTTCAGCATCAGTAATCTGACAAGAACCCACTGCTTGTTGGGATTTAATTGTCTATTTGAGGGATCAAGCTTTCACTGTTGGCACTTCTCTTTCTCTTTGGAGGGAAAGTACGGCCTTCCCAGTCTTTCCATTACCAAATCACTTTCCTGGGTGGCTGTGCTGTGTCAGGAAGGGCCTGGGATGCCGGGAACCAGAATTCATCCTCAGCTTCTGGCTGTCCTGAGAAGGCTTCCCTGGCAGAGTCCAGCCTGTGTGTCTGGGTGACACTTGCAGCCATCAGAAAGGAGGCGATAACACACAAGTGCCAAGCGATTCATCTGGCCCTTGTCTTACAGGGTGTTCCCAAGGGAAGAGGTTCAAAATGCCACTTGGTAACCCTTTGAAAGCTGCTAGTCATGGGTCGGGTTCTTGGTGTGAGATCAGAGCAGTGTCTATTCACCACCAGATGGGGAACATTTCAGTATTTTAATTGGTAAGGCTGTGTTCATGCGTGACCATGGATCATCAGTTCCGTGGCATTCCCTGCTGGACCTCCCAACACCCCTGTCATGCCTCATATTTCAAAGCTCCAAACAGGGTTCACACCTCAGCAGCTGGTTGTAATGTAACCACAGCACAAGACTGGGGAAAAAAACACAGCCACCCAGGGGTGACACACTTTAATGACTTGGGCCCAATTACCCCATTTGGACGAGTTCAGAACACCAACACTGAGTGTGTAAACTGGAGGATTGCCCAAGACCTTGGACCTCAGAAGGACACGAGCTCAGAATTCACCTTGGACAGCAAGGGACAATGTGGGGTCACTGACTGGCCAGGATTATGGTCCCTTATCCTGGCAAAGTAGAGCTCACTCAGGATCCATCAGGCCAAGCCAGGGAGGAGGCTGGGGCCTTCTAGGGAATTTCTGCCCTAAAGGGAATTGCATAAGGAAGGCAGGGGTGCTGAAAATCCTAGTTCACAGGGAGCAGTCATGTTTATGTAACAAGGCCCAGCAGTAGCCTTAAAAGCTGCATCACAAATCTTTCCTCCTGGATACAAATCAAGCAGGAAAAGGAATTCAGAGTCCTGTACAAGGATCCCAGCAGGATTCAAATCTAGGTCAGGGGTGAACACGGAGCCCCTAGAGGGGTCTCAGGAGGGAAAGTCCTGCCTGCCTTTAGTCCATTTTCAAATGATCTTCCTCGGGCCTTGTCCTCTCCACGTGCACGTTTTGATCTTTTTACATTGGTTTCCCCACTTAGAGCTGATGCAATTCCAGAGATTCAACTAGAAAACTAAAAGTTCCTAAAATTTGGTCAAAAGAAACCTCAGCAGCTGGGGTCTGGGTGTCCCAGAGGTCGCCATGCAATAAGGCCTGGGGCTGACCAGGGGGCCACGGAGACAGGCTCTCTGGACTGGCCAACAGGGAGAATCCACCCCTGCCCTCACCCAACTCCTGCCCGGCCTCACTCATTCTCGTTGAGCAGCTCCATGTCCTGGAACCAGGCCCCAAATCACTCCTTGGGGTCTTGTTATAATTCTTTGCAGCGACCTGGAGCAGCAGGATCTCCCTCATGACTCGGTATTCCTGGGACCAGAGGGAAGGAGAGGATGCAGACAGGGCCTGGGTGGGGGATGCTGCAGGGGCCTTGTGGGGGGTGAGGACTGGGGCAGAGGACCAGTCCTGGGAACGCTCCTTCCCTCCAGTTCCATCCAGGGTCTACCTGTTCTCAGAATGGGAATAATCAGCCCCTCCTCCAGGAAGTTTTCCTTGATGCCATCCTCCCCTCAACCCACGCGCCAACTGGATGGGTCTCGACTTCTACCAAAATCTTCCACTCAATGTAAGATACAAGGGGTGGAGCCAGAAACTGTTCTCCCCAGAGGGTCTCTGATTTCCACCTCCTTCCCCTCCCCTGCAAGGAGTGCCACAGCTGCTCCTCAGTCCTCTTCTCAAGGTTGATCTCATTCCCCTGGAAGGCAGACAGCCAGAGTCCATCAGACAGAGCCCCCTAGACTGACTAGCCCCCTATGCCCTGCCCTTCTCATGTGGCACTACTGCCAGGTCCCCAGAGGGGGCGGGGCATGCAGAGAAAACAGGACTTGGACCTAGGCCTGGCTCTGGGCTCCAGAGAAGGACATGGGGGTGAGGCTGAGGGACCTGGCAGCACAACCCTCTCTGATGACAGACTTGGAGGCTGAGGCCTCAGGCAGAGGGGACTGCTCAGCCACTTATGTGCTGCCTGACTTGGGTTCCCAACTTCTCTCTCCCTCCACGGGCAGCATGGGAGGGACAGGCAGAGTCCAGCTCAGATAAAACCTCATGCAGCTGTGCCATCAGGCAGCTCTGAGCTTCCCCAGCCTGAGGAACGAGAATGGATGTCTCAGGCAGAGCCTCTGTTCACTCATCCCTAAGATGGGCCTGATGCCCCAGCTCCCAGGGGCGGCTGTGAGGCTCTCATGAGAGGAGATGTGCCAAGTGCTGAGAGCTCAGAGCTCAGTTCGGGGGCTCACGCATCCCAAGGCTCAGGATCCTGGTCCTTCCTGCCTGGTCCTCAGATTCATCCACTTCGAGATAATCACCCATCGCCAGGTGCAGCATCAGCAGGTCACCGAGGAAAGTGCCAAGATAGGGGACAACACCCTGTGACATCGGGGTGCGGGTGGGATGAGCCCTTGCTCTCAAGTCGGCCCCCTGCAGACCCTCCCCTGAAAAGTCCTCACCCTCAGCCTCCTGGCCCACCCCAGGGTTCCCACGGGGAGCAGCCTAGGACCCTTAGCAGCCTCCCCTCAATTCTTCCTCCCTTCACACCCCAAGAACACCACACTCCTCCTCCTCACCTCCCAGGGCCGGCTTCTGGCAAATCACAGGGTATGCGGTCCCTGGCCCTCCCCATAAAAAATCCACCCTGCACCAGCTCTTCCAGGCCCTCCTGGTCACTTCTACTGGGGGATTCAGACACTGTGGCACCAGGAGGAAGGGCCCTCCTCTCTTGATTTGAGGCCTCCAGCTGGGAGCGCAGAGCCCCTCCCCCACAGGCACACTCACCTGCTGCTGCTGCTGCTTCTCCTGCACTCTCTGGGGGTTGCTCTCCGGGAGGCAAACATGGAAGGCCCCTCCTGCCAGAGTCGAGGACAGTGTCAGCGAGGCCATACTCCCCTCACCCCATTTCTCTCCAGCACCACTGGCCTCTGACCCTGGACATCTGACTCGAGTCAACTGGTACCAATGCCACTCCACCCTGCAAGGTCTTGTGATTCCAGAACAAGCCCAGCTCCAACTCTCACTCTGGGTGTGAGCTTGGGCTTGTGGCCTGGCCTCCCTGAGCCTGTTTCCTCATCTGGAAAGTGTGAGAACTCCAGCTACCTCACAGGTTCTCCTGAGGACTCACTGTTGCATGACTGTCATCATTTTTCTTGCCCTCACCAATGCAGGTGGAGAAGGCAGAAAGCTCCCACATTCCTTTCCTCCCTCTTACCTCATTACCACCCTGTGAGGCCTGCACCACACAATCACCACACAATCACCATACCTCCATTTCCCTGATGGGGAGACAGAGGCCCAAACAGGGGCAGTGAGTTGCTGAGGGGCCAACAGAGGAGAGGCCGCTTGCCCCTCTCAGCCAGAGGCCCTGTTCCAACATCCTCGCCTAACCCCCAGCCCCACCACTGACAACAGTCCTGTCCCCTGAGCTCTCAAAGCTTGGCCCTGGGCCGAGCCGTGGATGGAGAGGATGGGGTGTCTTGGGAGTCTGGTTGTTGAGTGGCTCCTGCCTGCCCCAGTCCCGTGGAGTGTCTCTCCCCCATGCCGGACAGAGGCAATGCCAAACCCTTCTCCTCCCCAAAGAACCACTCAGGATATTCGCCTGCACTGAACTCTTTCTTTATCCACTCAGGAACTGGACCCACAAGGTGCCACCTCTGATCAACAGGGAAGGGGGTGACAGGACGCTTTGCTTCCCCGTTTACATGAAGCTCCTAACGTCCTTTCAGCAGGATCCACTAAGAATCCATCAGTTGCCTAGACGCTACTCATAAGCCACCTGGGGCCTATATCATTGCCAACCAGGCACTCAGGTGAGACTCCTGTGGTTGACTCGAGTGACTGCTCTAGGGGTCCAGTGGGGAGTCCCACAATGCACACACATCTGTCTCTGGTCCAGCTGTTCAGATCCAAGGATGAGCAGCCTGTTTGTCCACCTGGGCCAGGGGAATCCCCTGCTGTGCCCGTCCCTAGGGCAGGCAGGGTGCCATCCCCTTGGAGACATGGTGAAGATAGAAGGAGCAGCAGGGCCCTGGCTTCCTGAGGACAGGTTTAGGCTGAGGGATAAACCCACCCAACCACCCAACAGCCTGGAAGAAGCTACATCCAGCAGGATGGACGTGCATGGAAGCCAGAGACCTGCTGATGGCGCCAGCTTGGCAACTCGTCCTGGAACAGCCCAGCCAACACCACTGTGTCCCATGACCAAGGCCTCCTGCCCAAAAATGGCACCCCACCTGCCCATGGGCAGAACAGATCCCTCTGCTTGTTAACCTGGACAAGATAAACGGGAATGTTTCAGAGAAAGTTCAAGTGAGAAACTATCAAAACGACAGCTTGCCCAGTCCCCCTCCCCCGTGGCCCCTCCTCTCTTTCCAGACCCCCAGCCTCCACTCTACCTTGGTCATCAGTTCTCTGCTCAAGGACTCGTCTTGGCTATAGCACTCCTTAAGTTTTTCAGAGCTCTCCCTGAGGGGAGGGGAAAGAGGGAAGGATAAATTTAGGGATAATGTGAGGGGTCTGAGTGCAAATCCTTTTCTTTGACAACCTGAGAGATTCAAACTGCCTGGAGGAGTGCTCTCACTGGGCTCCTCTGAGCGCTAAGGTCTCGTGGGACTGGGAGGGGGCTCTCCTGTTGGTCACTGGGGTCTCCATTCGCCTGCTATACAGAGCAGCTCTCTTTTGACCACTTTGAGTTTCAACTGGGCATAGAGTTCTGTTGCTATAAACACTTGAAAATCTCCAATGTGGCTCAATCCAGTACCTGGCATTTAGGGAAACCGAGTCCTGAAGCAGAATTGGTGCACTAAGGACACCGGGAGACTTAGAGACCCACCGCCGAGGCCCAGGCCCTGTCCCCATCATTTGCTGCCTCCCAGGAGTTCCCACCTGACTGAGGGGCCAATGGCAGACATACAGGAGATCCCCCATCCACCCTGGTCCTCCTATGGAGAGAGGCCTACCCACCAGGAAACTTCCCCCATGTGTTCTTCAGGTGGCATATGGATGTTTTCTGCAGAGCAGAGATGACAGTGCAGGGCGAGGAGAAGTTCTTCAGGATCTTGCACTCCTGGGGAAGGGAAGAGAATGAGCTGTGAGGTGGGGCGCTGGAGCCCTGCTTGCTCTAGCTTCAGTCCCCTTCTATTTAAATCTCCCCTCCTGGATGAGACAGATGCTCAGGGAGCCCCAGAAGGGCACATTTAGGACCCAAAGTGTAACACTCACAAGGAGGAGGATTTTAGCTCAACCCAGGGAGGGAGCCAGGTAGGAAGTGAGCATCCCCGCACTGGGACCTGGAGTCAAGGTCAGCGTGCCCCTGGCAGGAAGGGCCTAGGGACTTGCAGGGGCTTAGACCACACACTGCAATCCTGGGAGCTGATAAAGGTGGAGGCAGTTCCTAAGGCTCCAGAGAGGGGCTCCACTGGGCCTCCCACAGCACACCTGGGCCACCTGGATCCAGCGCTCCACCACCCTCGCCCTGTCCTGGGCCATCATGCTCGGGTCCCCGAGGCAGGTGGTGATGACGAGGTTGGCCACCCTTCTGAAGTGGTCGACATTGGCCCGGACGGTGTGTGCCAGGTGCTCATTGCCGGGCTTGTTCCTCTTGCCCCAGGTGGAGCCCAGGCACTGAGAGGGCACCACCTTCTGGAAGAGCTCCTGGGGAACAGGGGGAGTGTCACCCAGCATTGCCACACCCCAGCTCTGTGTCCACAGCCCCCAAAGTCCCACACAGGGGTCACAATTTAGAGCTGGAGCTCAGGAAGCTCATGATGTGGCCTGAGCCTTGTTAGAGTCCCTGGCTTTTCTTCTCTGTCACTGCAGGCACCCAGCAGAGGATGACCCAGGACCCAATACTGGCAGGGAAGGGAGAGGGGCATTTGCATCCAGCCCGTCCTGGCTAACTCCAAGCTCCAGATGGTGGCTCAGCTTGGCTCATCCCAAGGGGGCATCTTCCAACAACCTGATCCCCCCTCTGGTCCCACTCCCCATTCTGATGCACATTCCCCTGTGGCAGCTACAACCACGGGCCTTGTCTGTCTCCCTCATAGTGAAGTACACATCAGGTGTCTAATAAGTCCTGAGGCTGTTGAGCCTCCTGAGCAGAAGGTTGGGCCACCAGGGACCTGGCTGCACACAGTGAGTTCCCCTCCACCACTGATGTGCCATGCCCTGCTCACCTTTCTGTCTCTTCTACCTCATGGAGCCGGCACAGCCACTCTGTGCAGCAGGTCCTGTTAGTGTCCACCTCTACGGTCTGCAGGTGGACAGCAAATGTTTGGGGGTTCAGAAAGTTGCCCAGGTCGTATGGTTGGTAAGGGGTGGAGCCAGGATTCGGGCCCAGATCATAGGAGTCTGGATGAGGTCTGGGGCAATGATGGCAGAGGGAAGGCCTGCTCCACCCCGCCCTGAGAGCCCAGCTGCTCACCGCATCCATCACGGTCAACTGCTCCACCACCAGCTTAGGAGGGAAGGCCGTAGGTTGGGCTTCTTCTCACGCTTCTTAGCCACAGGTGGAGATGGACTTCCCACTAGAAATGATGGTCCAGGTGACTCCAGCTCAGCAGCTCCCACTCCTGCTGGAGCCCATGTTGGCCCTTGCTCCAGCTCCAACACTGCTGGTGGAGGGGACACTGGCTCCAGTGCTAGAGGGGGTGGTGTCAACGGAGCTGGAGCCAGCTCTACCTCCACCACTGCCCACTGCTCTGCTTCTGCTGCTGGCTGGAGCTCTGCAGCTGGCGCTGGAGCGGGATAAAGAGAAAGGTTCACTCACATAGCTGACTTTCCATGTGTCCTTCTAAATACAGGAAAGATCCCACTTCCTTTCCAGGAATAGCCAGCCTGCAGTCCCCCTTACCCTCTGGCTCTGCCTCAGTGGCCTCCAGAAGCTCACACCAGTCAAAGGAAAGAGGGTCACAGCAGCTCAGCTCTGAACCAGGCAAGGTTACCTGCATGTACATCCCCTTTAGCTTGAAAAAGAGACAGCCCCTGACTGGTCCCACCCTAGTTCTGGTCCAACCCCATCATCTCAAGGTCCTGAGTGTGGAGGCCCTCTGCTCCTGCTCTCATCTCAGAGCAGCACTGGATGGTGTGGGTGGCCTCATGCACCTGCCCCTTGTCTAGTGAGTTGGTGGAGTTGAAACCATTGGGCAGCTACTCGATGACCTCCTGAGTGGAGTTCTGCAAAGACTGCCTGGGAGCTGGGCCAGAGGGAATCAGGGGCTGCCTGCACACTGCCACTGTGGTCAACCCCCAAGAGAAAGTCTGCTCCTCAGTTCAGGCACAGAGGGCATCCTGGCAAAGAACTCTGGTCAGGAAGGGAAGGAGATGAAACCTCTAGGGCTCAATAACATATGAGTCGAGGAGCTCACCTTCTCATGCTGCCAGCCATGATCTGGGGTATGAACATGACAGACCCACCAGGTTTCCGACACCTAACAACCAGCTCCTGCCCGGGAATGGCCTGCCCCACAAACCCTGCCTTCCCCACTCCACACAGACACACATACACACACAAACAGACGATGAGGGGCCTGGACTTTGGGGTTGATCAGGTGGGATCACCGTTGTGTCCTGGCCTGCACTAACCTTTCCTGGGCTCCCCCATGTTACCCTTCACTGCTTCCTCTCAGACACCCAGAGGCATCAGGGATGAGGGCTGAGCCAACCAACGTAGGCAACAATCAAAAAGATTCTCTTTCTGGGCTTTTTTGAGCCCAGATCCTGCAAAAGTTGGGATACAACAACAAAACATTTTTGCCTCTTGACTGTCTCCAGTCAAGTGAGCTGGATGGGGGACTGTGGGTGCCTGGTTACCAGAGTTCAAAGATCTGTTGAGGCCTAGGACCAAGGAGATGGGGTCATTTTTCAAGATTCCTATACCTGGGCCCCTTACCTCAATCAGATTTCTCCAGAGCTGCCCCCTGAGCCCGGGCTGCTCACCCTCCTCTCTCATGTCACTTCCTGAACTGTACACAAGGAGCCTACACAGCCCTAGCCACAGCTCCCTAGAAACCTAACTCAGGTCCTAGCTTTGAGGAGACAGAGATGAATGCAGACTTCCTTTAACTTACCAGTTCTTCATCCTGGAATAGTCCCTGTGCCTCTCAGGCCCTCCCCAGTCTCCAAACCTACACCAGGGGATCAGGCTAGAATCTACTTCCTAGGGATGTCAACCGGTGTATATGACATAATATCTATTACCCCTGTGGGCTGGTGTCACATGTACCTAAGGCACAAAATTAGAGATGGAAGAATAACAAGAAGGGGTGACATGTAGCACAGAACACCACTCAAAACAGGCCTGGGTTCTAGCAATGTGATATTGGAACAGTCACTTCCAACTTGGCCTCATTTTCAGGTCAGCATCATGAGGGGGTTGAAACTAATGGAAATTTAGATACTGCCATCCTGCGGCATTAAACCATTCAATTGTTTCCTGTTTTATGGAGAATGAGACCCAAGTGCCTCATCTTGGCCTATGAGGTGGGCAGCCTCCACAGTGGTACCCAGTAAGCCCCACCCATGGCATAGCCATCCCCGTGGAACCACTAAGTGGTTAGTAACTGGCTTCTGAACATAATAACAGCCAAAGTGATGGGATGTCTTGTCTAAATTTTAACTACACAAGTCTCTCACTTCCTCTTACTCCGTCTTTCATGTTCCATCTCTCTCTCTCTCTCTGTCGAATCCCTGTAACTGAGGAATCAAATACCAGTGTTTTGGGACTGCCCAATGTGGAGGCCTATAGAGGAGAGAAGCACGGGAGTGCCCAGGCCAACAGACAGAAAGAAACTTAGACTCTCAGTCCAAACTGAACCCTGAAGGCTGAGAGTGACCTTTGGGGCTAGTCCTCCCCCAGTTGAGCCTCAGTTGAGGCCACAGCACCAACCTGTTCAACTCACTGAGGCAGAGGCACCAAGCTGAAACGTGCCTGATTGCTGATCCACACAAATTGTGAGATAGTCAACATTTGTAGTTTTGAAATGCAAGGTTAGGGGCAATGAAGTCAGAGAGGGAAAGGTAACTGACACAGCCTACCAGGCCCTGGCCCTACCTTCCACCCCAGCTCCTGTTCTCTCCTCCCAGCCTCCCTCCAGCTGCACTGGCCACATTTCTAACCTCCTCTGGCCAAACTCACTTCTGCCTGTGAGACTCAGGACCAGTGGTGCCATCCCCCTGACACACTGCTCCCAGACCCCTGAAGGGCTGGCTCCCTCTTGTCATTCTGGTCCCAGAAAACGTCACCCCAGTGAGGCCTTTCAGACCCTCCTACCCAGTGATGCCCAGCCCTCCCTCACAGCCCCCTGCTGTGTTTCTCTACAGCACTTGCTCTTTTCTTGCTCCTGTCTTTGCTTTTGTCCATTTCCCCTCTAGACTGTGAGCTCCTGGCAGGCAGGGACCACTTGGTCATTTTCATCCTGCACTTTGGCCCACCAGGGCACCTGGCACAGGGTGAGTGCTCAGTGCACAGCTGCTGAATGAGTACATGGGAAGATCTTGCACCCCGCCCCCTGCTTCTGACCAACTGTGATTGTGGAGATGAACACTAGAAATAGGAGGTACAAGTTGTTTCTGAGGCAGAGGGACAGCCAGAAAGACCTCTGCTTGACTCTTCTCTGCTCCAGGAGGTCAAGAAAAGTTCAGTGGACACCGTGTAAATTCCAGGTTTACAGGAGAAGGAAAGGACTTGATGTATATGTATATTATGTAATGGTTACCAAAATAAGTTTAGTTACCATCAATCACCAAACAAACATAAAAGATTTTTTCCTGGTGATGAGAAGTTTTAGGATCTACTTTCTTAGCAACTTTCAAATGTACCACACAGCAATGTTAACTTGCATAGTGCTGTATATCAAGGATATCTCAATACAACTGAAAAAAATAAAAACAAATCTAACTTGCCACCACTGACACAAGAGGCTGCCAGCCCCCTGGTGGCCAGGACTAGCACTGCAGCCCTCACCAAAACTCCACCAAACAGAAAGGAACCATTCTTCAGATGTCCTCAAGGCAGAGGCTCTCCAGGGTCCCAGAGGTAAAGGAGCAGGACCTGTCGGCTTCAAGAGAGTGGGGTGAATGTTGGGAGCCTACCTTTCCCCCCATCTTGCTGTCCCCCACCAGGTGTCTTCTTCATTCCTGAGGCACCCAACCTCAACCAGGACAATGACTCCCCCCTGCCTCCAGATGAGGACCTCGAGGGTCCAACAAGAACTGGTCTTCTCCCTCATCTCTAGACTTGGTGTCCAGTGCTCTGGCATCTTCTTCCTTATCCCCAGTTCTCATCCACCCATGACCCCATGTCTCCTCAGTTCTAAATGATCTCAAGTGGGTGGAAAGCATCTTCTCAGCGTTTCAGAGCACAGTAGGTCATCAACAGAGAACCTAGTCCAACAGACACATTGCGAGTGCATGGAACACTTGGAGTCACCTGCTGGATGCACTCCATTTTATACAGGAGGACCCTCACTGAGGTATTCTCTCCTGTTCCCAATGCCTACACAAGGGGAGGATGGACTCATCACAGTTCTGGGTGCCCACAGAGGTGGACTGCAGGACCCCAGTCCTGTGCTCCCCAGGCTGGGCCAGGGATGGGTCTGGAACAGGCAGAAACCTAGGAACCTTAGGGATTCCTCTGCCCATCTCTGGGCCCCTGGGCATGTATCTAGGAGAACGAATGCCATGGTCCCCTGGGAGAGCTGCCTCCAATCTCTCTCCCTCCTGCCTCTTGTCACTTCCTCCGGGTCAGCTCTTTCTTGACTGCACCTCCATGGCCCCCACATGAGAAGTCAGTGTGAGTGGGGGTGCCTGTGCACATGCGATGATGAGGAGAGGAAAATGACCCCATATGGAGAGGGGTGGGCAGCAATCCCCTAAGATCTTAATGCCTCTCATTGCCAAAGGAGACCTGAGGGAAGGGGCGGAGCCTTGGCCAAGGAAGCTGGAGCTCTGTCTAGTCTTTGGGACCCGGACTACCTCCTGTGGTCTGGGCCAGTACTTGCCTCTTTCTGGGCCAGTTTCCCAACTGTACAGTGAGGGGTAAGATGTGCAACAGCACAAGCGTGTGCTCGGCCAGGACAAGTCATCAGCCCCATAGATACATTAAGTATGTTTTAAGTGTATTGAAGACATTAATATTGCTGTGCAATCATCACCACGATCCATCTTTAGAAGTCTTTTCATCCTACAAAACTGAAACTCTATACCCATTCATGAATAACCCCCCATTCCTCCTCCTCCCAGCCCCTGGCAAACACCATTCTACTTTCTGTCTCTCTGAATCTAGCGATTTCAGCAACCTCATAGAAGGGAAATCACACAAGGTTGTATTTTTGTGACTGGCTTATTTCATTTAGAGTAATATCCTGAAGGTTCATCCATGGTGTGCCATATCTTAGAATTTCCTTCCTTTGTTAAGGATGAATAATATGCCATTTTATGTATATACCACATTTTGCATATCCATACATCCCTGGACAGATACCCTAGCCGGGCCCAAAACCAAGCCCAAAATAAAATGGGGCCCCAACCAGACTTTTATCAACGGTCCCCTGGAGACTACTTTCTTAAGCCACGTTCCATATATTTACTAAGGATCTAGTCTTGGGCCATGAGTTGTTTTTCAGAAACTCCGTTTTTCCTCCTTGAGCAAGTTTCAACTGGTTTGAACCAGTGAGACCACAAGACGGCTGGCAAGACTCAAACCGTCACTGCTGTTTGAGTCAAGTGACTGGAGGATGATGTAGGGGACCAAGAACTCCGCTGCCAATCATGTTAAGGACACTGCCTTTTGAACGTGGGATGTATGACAGAACATGAAAATCTTCTTGCACAAAATGCGTAGGACTGCTCCCAACCTCCCGCACCCACTCCTTTGCCCTTAAAAAGCCCTTTCAACTGCCCATTGGGGAGAAGGATTTAACCTTTGTCTCCTGTCTCCCTGCTGGCCAACCTCGTAATAAAGCTTTTTCCCTTCTACAAGAGTGGTATCTCATGGTTGGCTTAAGGGGTGCATTGGGCAGCGAGCCCTTCCTCGGTTATGATACTTGGGTGGCTTCTATGTTTTACCTATTATGAATACTGATGCTATGAATATGGGTGTTGAAATATGTTTTGAAGAATATGCTTTCAACTCTTTGGGGGCGAATATACCCAGGATTGGAATTGCTGGGTCCTATATAATTATATTTTTAATATTTTAGGAATTGCTATACTGATTTCTACAGCAACTATGTGTTTTATCTTCCCAAGACAGTGCACAGGGTTCCAACTTCTCCACATCTTGACCAACACTGGTTCTATTCTTTTTCTTCTTCTTCTTTTTTTTTTTATAGATGCCATCTTTTTTTTTTTTGATAGATGAATGTGAGGTGGTCTCTCACTGTGTTTCTGATTTGCATTTCCCTAATGATTACTGATGATGAGCATCTTTTCATATGCTTATTGGTTATTTGCAGATCTTCTTTGAGGAAATGTCTACTCATGTACTTTGTTCAAATTTGATTTGGGTTGTTTGATTTTTGTTGTTGAGTTTAGGAGTTCTCTATCTATTCTGGATATTAAGCCCTTGTCAGACACATGGTTTGCAAATATGGTCGCCCATCCTGTGAGTTGTGCTTTTACTGTTGATAATGTCTTTTGAGATACAAAACTTTTTAATATCCATGAAGTCCAGCATGTGTATTTTCTTATTTTATTGGCTGCTCCTTGGGGGTCATATCCATGAAATCATTACCAAATCCTATCTTGTAAAGTTTTGTCTTATGTTTTCTTCTAAGAGTATTATAGTTTTAGCTCTTACATTTAGGTCTTTGATCTATTGGGAATTAAGCTTTGTATATGGTGTTAGGTAAGGGTCCAAGTTGATTCTTTTGCATGTAGATATCCACATTTTCCAGCACAACTTGTTGAAAGGGCTTTTCTCCTTTGAATAATCTTGGCACCCTTGTCAAACATCATTTGATCACATGGGTGAGGGTTAATTTCTGGGCTCTCAATTCTGTTTCCATTGGTCAATATGTCTGTCTTTATGCTATGACAATGCAGTTTTGATACTGTAGATTTGTAGTAAGTTTTCAATCAGGAAGAATCAGTCCTCCAACTTAGTACCTTCTTTCAAGATTATTTTTGGTATCTGGGCTTACTTGAGATTCCATAAGAATTTTAGGATGGGTTTTTTTCTATTTCAGCACAAAACGTCCTTGGGATTTTGGTAAGGACTGCACTGGATTTGTTGATCTCTTTGGATAATGTTGACATCGTCACAATAAGGAGTCTTCCAATCCATGGTGATGGGATGTCTTTCATTTCTAGTAGTGCCGGGTGGTTGTTCAGGTTGAGGGGGCGGCACTCCTAGAGGTAGTCGTGCAGAAACCCACAATTCCTCCTCACTGTGCCTTCACCATTTCCTTAGAACTCATCGACCATCAACAGAAGAGAAAATGCATGTAAAATGCATGTGGGAAATTTGCAAGGACTGGGTGTGCCAGTCGGTGCGCACCCAGGATCCGAACCCGGCCCCCGGTAATGGAGCATGTGCACTTAACCTCTAAGCCACTGGGCAGGCCCTGGTGTCTTGTTTTAAACACATGACTTTTGCTGGTCTCTGATTTCCCCAGTTACACCCCAGCTGTCCTTTCACTGACCATTGTTGGTCACACACCCACTGCACCTGCCTCCAGTCCTTCCCCTTCAACACCGTAATCTCACACACAGCTCCTCCCGACACTATCATGACATCTCCCACCACACGTCCCCTATACCTTCCACACAGCCATCAAGATGCTTCACAAACACCATCACAATTTATGTCCAATGGGCTGAGAGGGCTGCCCGTGCACTGGGAATCAGGAGTCACAGGGTCTGTCACTTGGCCTCCAATCACCTATTGTACCCCAGATGAAGGGCTTACCCTGCGGAGACACTCACTAGTAGCCAACTCCATCGAACAACAACATCTTTGCCCCAGTCTTCCTTCAAAATTCTCCCCCCACTTTCTGCCCCAACTGCTCCTTGAGGGGTCATTTTGTGGTAGCCTTTGAGGCCACCTTGGTGATTTTGTGCCCAGGCCCAGACAGCTCTTGGCCCACAAACACTTTAACCATACCCCCTGAAATCATATAGCACAGGTAACCAGTGAATGGGTGCAAATTACTGGTTTTACCTCAAGACACCTAAGGAATATTTCACACCAGGAGCATCCACTTTTGGGTTTTACTGTGGGCTGATATCACAAGGCTCTCATCCAGTGAGCTTCTCTCTTCCCCAACCCCGTGAACAGCTTTCTCCAGGCTATATTGTGCAATGCATTATTGTCTCTCTCTCAGCCTGCTTCTCTCAGGTCGCAGGTCCCTTGAGTTTCCTGCCCTGACTAGCTACCACCAACCCATAGAAACAATGTCAGTCCTATAGCACTGGGTGTTCAGTTCTACTAGGATTGACTGACTGGACTGGGCACAGGTGTGGTGGCCCTACCCACACAAAATCAGGAAACTGAGGCAACTAAGAGGTATCAACAACCTTAACACAACATGGACAACAACTCCATAAGAACATATCCTAGCCCTTGAACAACAGTCTCATGAGTCTCTCGCCTAAATGGTTTTAGAAAATGGCCTGGCCCTAGACTGTCTATACTGGCCAAGGAAGGAGGGGTTGGTGCCTTTCCTAGAACCACTTGCTGAGTGTACATCAACAGAGAAGTTCAAACCTACCTCCACCAAATGGCCCAAGAGGTTAAAATATTGCATAATATTACCCAAATCTTTGAATAGATACCAAAGGCCCCCGAGATCACTGACCTATTTTCATGGCTGGTCTCTCCAAGTTGGGGACAATGGAAATGGACTGGATTTTAGACTGTTGCTTGTATAATCATAGGATTTGTTACTATAGCCCTCATCGGATGTTTACTCTCTTGGCTACAACCTGCCCTACCCCTAATAACTCCATTAATTACACTTATTAAATATACTAACCAACTTAAAATTAACCAATACCCTGATTAACTTAAAAAATTCAAAATTTTTATGTGGAAAATCTGCTTAACGTAGAATACACCGTTTTAAGCATTTCAAAGTATACATTTCTGTGGCTTTTAGCACAATGATTATGTCGTGTGGCTATCACCACTATCTAATTCCAGAACATTTTCAACACCCCCAAACAAACCCATACTCATTCACACTCTATTTTCTGCTAACCCAAGCCCATGGAAACAACTCATCTGTTTTCTCCCCCTATGGATTTCCCTATTCTGGACATTTCATTCAAATGGCATCATGTTATCTGTTGCCTTTGTGGATGGCTTCAGTGAGCACACATGTTTCAAGGTTCACCCATGGCCGAGCATGTAGCAGTACTTAATTCCTTTTTATGGCTTATAATATCCTATATTATGAATAGGCCACATTTGGTTTATGCAGTCATAACTGGATAGAAATTTGGGTTTGTTCCACTTTTGGACCATTGTGAACAATGTTGCTTTGAATGTCTATGGGCAAGTTTGCTCTTTTGGACATATCTACCATGGGCCTCTCCAGGTCAATGGTAATTCTAGGTTTAAGATTTTAGAAAATGCCAAGTTGTTTTCTGCAGTGGCTGCATCATTTTACTTTCCCACCAGTAATGTATGTGGGTTTCCCTTTCTCCACATCTTTACCAACACTTGTTATTTTCCATTATGTTGAATATAGCCTTCATTTTGAGCATGAAAACTGTGCTTTGAATTTGCATTTTCCTAATAATTAATGATACTGAGCATCTATCTTGTGCTTATTGGCCATCTATGTATTTCCTAGAGACATGTCTATTCCAGTTGGTTACCCCGTTTCATTGACTTGTCTTTTATAATTGAGTTCTAAGAGATCTTTATATATTCTCAAAATAAGAGCCTTCTCACTTATATAAGTTGCAAATAGTAGGAGACTTCAAAGACCCACTTTTAACAATGGATAGAATATCCAGACAGAAAACAGGAAATAGCAGACATGAAAACATTAAATACTAAATGGAGCTATCAGACACACACAGAACATTTTACTGGACAGCAACAAAATGCACACTCTTCTCATGGGCACACAGACTATTTTCCAGAACAGATCACGTGTTAGGTCACAAAACAAGTCTTAACAAGATTAAGAAGACTGAAATAATACCAAGTAACTTTTCTAAACACAATGGCATGAAACCAGAAGTCAATAACAGAAGGAAAACTGGAACATTCATAATACGTGGAAGTTCAACAAAAACTCTTAAACTTAAAAGTAGATCAGGGAGCCGACAGGTGCTGTAGCGGTTAAGTGCGTGTGCTTCACTGCTGGTGGCCCGGGTTCGGATCCTGGGCACGCACCGATGCATGCTTGTCAGGCCATGTTGTAGTGGCATCTCACATAAAGTGGAGGAAGATGGGCAAGGATGATAGCTCAGGGCCGGTCTTCCTCAGCAAAAAGAGGAGGATTGGCATGGATGTTAGCTCAGGGCTGATCTTCCTCAAACACAAAAAAGGCAGATCAAAGAAGAAATCAAAAGGGAAATTAGAAAATAGCTCAAAACATACAAAAAGAAACAATAGGGGCCGGCCTGGTGGCACAAGCGGTTAAGTGCGTGTGCTCCACTGTGGCGGCCTGTGGTTCACCAGCTCAGGTCCCGGGTGTGCACCGACGCACCGCTTGGCAAACTATGCTGTGACGGCGTCCCATATAAAGTGGAGGAAGATGGGCACGGATGTTAACCCAGGGCCAGTCTTCCTCAGCAAAAAAAAATAAAATAAAATAAAAGAGGATTGGCAGATGTGAGCACAGGGCCAATCTTCCTCAGCAAAAAAACCAAAACAAAACAAAACAATAAACACACCAAAACTTCTAGGATGCAGCAAAAGTAGTAGTAAGAGGACAGTTTATAGTGATAAACTTGTACATTATAAGAGAAGAAAGATGTCAAAGAAACAACCTGACTTACAACACACAGCATTAACAAAAGAAAAAATGAAACCCAAAGTTAGCAGAAGGACGGAAGTCACCAAGAGGAGAGTGGAAAAAAAATGAAAGACAGTATGGAAGATCAATAAAAGTAAAAGTTGAGTTTTGGGAAAAATAAAATTGAGAAACCCTTAGATAAAATATCTAGGAAAACAAAGATAGATGACTCAAACTAAATCAGAAATGAAAAAGGAGGCATTACAACTGATGCTTCAGAAAGAAAAAGATCAGAAGAGACTATTCTGAACTAGTGTACACTCATAAATTGGGTAACCTAGACAAAATAGATAAATTCCTAGAAACAACCTATGAAAGCTGAATCATGAAGAAATAGAAATCTTGAACAGATCAGTAACAAATAAGCAGACTCAATCAGTAATCAAATACCTCCCAACGAGAAGGGACTTCTCCACTCTGCCTGACCTTAGCCAGCCTGCCCCAGCCCCAGGCTGACTCCTGTGGACCTAGCTGGCTCCCTGCAGGCTTCTACAAATCCAGGCCCCTGGCTCACGCTGGAGCATGCCAGCTCTGGGGGCCCCAAGCAGCATCCTTGACACCAGGCTCCCACCAGGCTCCTGGGAACCCAGGGCCCCATCTCAGCCTAGGGGCTGCCATCTTCAACAGCCCTAGGTGGCTCCTGTGACCCCAAGTGGTGTCCTTGGCACCAGGCTCCTGGTGGGCTCTGGTGAATCCAGACCCTGGCTCACCCAAGTTCCTGCCTACTCCAGGCAGCCACAGGCAACACTCATAGCCACAGGCAGCTTCTGTACCAGGGCACCCAGTGGGCTCCCACACCCCCAAGACCCCAAGTCACTCCAGCACTTGCTGGCTCCAGCAACCCCAGGTAGATTCCATGGCACCAGGCTCCCCAGGGGCTGCTGGGAACTCAGGCCCATGGCTCACCACACCACCTGCCAGTTCCAGGAGCTGTAGACAGCTCTCATGGAACCAGGCCCCTGGCAGGCTCCCACAAAACCAGGCCCCCAGCTCACCCAGGTTCTTGTTGACTCAGGCGGCCCCAGGCAGCTCCCATGGCACCAGGCACCGGCAGGTTCCCATGAACCCAGGCTTCCATCTTGACCCAGTGCCTGCTGGCTTCTGCAGCCTCAGGCAGCTCCTGTGGCCCCAGGCTCCCAGCAGGCTCCCAGGAATCCAGACTTCTGGCCTACCACAGCACAAGCTGTCTCTCGTGGTGCCAGGCTCCTGGCAGTCTCCCGTGAACCAAGGCTCTCAGCTCATCCCAGCACTGGCGAACTCTCATGGCCCTGGATGACTCCTGTGGCTGCAGGCTCTCAATGAGGACCTGCCAAACCAGGCTCCAGTGGGGCTACTCATGAACTCAGGGTCCCAGCTGTGCCCAGGGCCAGACACAATACCATAGACCCAAGCTTTCCACTCACCCCAGTACCAGGCTGCCCAAGGACTCCAGCAGCAAGCCTGCCCCTGGACACTACCAGATGGCCTACACAGGACCCCTAGATGGGATGACTGTGAAGGCTTTGGTTTGCTAAAGCCAGTCTGTAAAGAGTGGAAGAGGTGCCTACTTCCTCAAATTTGCAGACACCAATGGAGGCCACAAGGATCATGAATAATCAAAAACCCATGACACCACCAAAGAAAAAGAATAAAACTCCAATGACTGACCAAGCAATGGAGGTATAGGAACTATGTGACAAAGACTTCAGAACAACCCTCTTTGAGAAATTCATAAAACTCTAAGGAAACATAGATAGACTACTAAATGAAATAAGGAAACAGTGCATGAACAAGTGAGAAGTTCACTATAGAAACAGAAATCATTAAGGAAAAACAAACAGAAATCCTAGAGTTGAAGAACACAATGACTGAACTGAAGAATTCAATAGAGAGCTTCTAAATCAGATTCAACTATAACAAGAAATAATTAGTGAACTAGGAGATGTGTCATTTGTAATCATCCAGTCAAAGAAGCAAAAAGAAAAATGGGAATGGATAGGAATGGGGAAAGGCAGTGTGAATTATGGGATACCATGAAAAGAAATAGATAAGCATTATTAAAGTACCAGAGGAGAAGACAGGGATAAAGGAAAAGAGTGTTTACTTAAAAAAAATAGCAGCTGACACCTTCCCAAATCTGGAGAGAGATTTACACATCCAAGGTCCTGAAGCCGATCTGTCAACCTAAAATTTAAAACTAAAACTTTCTTCTCCAAGACACATTATAACAAAACTATCTGAACTCAAAAAAAGGATCAAACAACATGATCAAGTTCAACATGATGCAAATCAATGAATGTGATACACCACATTAATAGAATGAAAGATAAAAATCACAAAATCATCTCAATCGATGCAGAAAAAGCAGTTTGACAAAATTCAACAGCCATTCATGATAAAAACTCTCAATAAAGGGTTACAGAAAGAACATACCTGAACATAATAAAAGGTTTACATGACAAAACCCACAGCTAACATCATATTGAACAGTGAAAGGTTGAAAGCTTTCTTGCTAAGACAAAGAACAAGACAAGGGTGCCCAGTCTCAACACCACTCTTCAACATACTGCTGCAAGTCTCACCCAGAGACATTTGGCAATGAAAAGAAATAAAATACATCTAAATTGGAAATGAAGAATCAAAGTGGTCTCTGTTTGCAGATGATATGATTTTATATAGAGAAATACCTAAGGACTCCCCCCCAAACTGTTAGGACTAATAAACGAATTCACTCAAGCTGCAGGAGACAAAATCAACATATAGAAATCTGTTGCCTTTCTGTACACTAACAATGAACTATCTAAAAAAGATATAAAGAAAAAATCCTATTTACAATAGCATCAAAAACAGTAAAATACTCATAAATAAATTTAACCAAGAAGGTGAAAGATCTAGACACTGACAACTATAAGACATTGATGAAAGAAATCAAAGACACAGAGAAATGAAAAGATATCTTATGTTCATGGATCAGAAGAATTAATATTGTTAAAATGTCCATGCTACCCAATGCCATCTCAAGATTCAATGCAATTCCTATTAAAATTCCCATGACATTTTTCACAGAAATAGGACAAACAATCCTAATATTCATATGGATCCACAAAAGACCTCCAATAACCAAAACAACCCTGAGAAAGAAAAAGCTGAAGGCATCACATTCCTGATTTCAAATTTTATTACAAATCTATAGTAATAAAAACGGTAATGATACAGGTATAAAAAGAGACACATAGACCAATAGAACAGAATCAAAGGCCCAGAAATAAAACCACACACATACACTTTGCTAACAGTTGATGAGTCAGCTAAGAAGACTCCATGGGGAACAGATAGTTTCTACAATAAATGGTGTTGGGAAAACTGGATAACCACATGCAGAAAACTGAAATTGGACCCCTATTTTACAACACTCTAAAAATAATCCCAAATTGAATTAAAGACTTAAATGCAAGACACCAAATATAAAACAACTAGAAGAAAATATAGAGAAAACAGCCCCAAGAAACTCATCTTGACAATGATTTTTTTGGATATAACATCAAAAGTGCAAACAACAAATGTAAAACTTAACAAGTGGGATGACATCAATCTAAAAATCTTCTGCACAGCAAATAAAATAATTGGCAAACTAAAGGGGTTAATATCCACAGTATATAAGAAACTCTTACAACTCAACAGCAAAGAAACCAACAAAACAATATGAAAATGGTCAAAGGACCTGAATAGATACTTTTCCAAAGAAGACATAAAAATGGTTAACAGGTACATGAGAAGATGCTCGTAATCACTCATCATCAGGGAAATAAAATCAAAACTACAATGAGATATCACCTCACACCTGCTAGAATGGTTATTTTCAAAGAGACAACAGACAACAAGTGTTGGCGAGGCTGTGTAGAAAAGAGAACCCTGTGCACTGTTGGTATGAATGTAAATTGCTACAGTCACTATGGAAAAAATATGGAATTTTCTCAAAAAAATAAAAATAGAAATACTATATAAATGAGCAATTCCCCTTCTGGTTGTATATCCAAAGGAAATGAAGTCACTATTCTGAAGAGATATCTGCACCCCTATGTTCATTTCAGCATTAATCACAAACTGAGGACGTGGACACAATCCATGTGTCCATCAATGGATAAATAGATAAAGAAAATGTCAGACATATGTATATATACATGAAATATATAATGGAATATTATTTAGCCATGCAAGAGAATGAAATCCTGCATTTTGTAACAACACAGATGGAACTTGAGGCATTACGCTAAGTGATATAAGTCAGACAGACAAAGACAAATACTATATATTCTCACCCATATGTGAAATCTAAAAAAGCCCAACTCAAAGGAATAGAGGCTAGAATGGTGTTTGCCAGGACCTTGGGCGTGGGGGAAAGGGGGAGAGGTAAGTCAAAGTGCACAAATTTCTAGCTGTAAAATGAATAAGTTTTGGGGATCTAATGTACAGCATGGTGACCATAATTAACAATAATATATTATAGACTTGAAAGTTGTTAAGAGAGTAGATCTTAAAAGTGATCGCTAGAAAAAACAAGTTAATTATGTGAGGGAATGGAGGTGCTAACTCACTGTATTGTGGTAATCCTTTCACAAATCATCATCTTGAACACCTAAAACTTACATGTGTTATATGTCACTAATATTTCAAGAAATCTAAAAAAAAAAATCTCTCAACAAAGTAAAACCCAGGACCATATGACTGCAGTGGTGAATTCTACCAAACATATAAAGAAGTTTTAAAAACAAGCCTTCTTACACTCTGTCAAATATTGAAAAAGAGAGAACACTTCCAAACTCATTTTACGACGCCAGCATTACCCTGATACCAACACTAGACAAGGACACTAAAAGAAAATAAAATTACAGACCATTACCCCTGATGAACATAGATGCAAAAATCCTCAACAAAATACTAACAAATTGAATTCAACAGCGTATTAAAAGAATTATACACTACCACCAAGTGAAATTTATTCCTGATATACAAGGGTAGATTAACACACAAAAATCGATCAATGTAATATGCAACATCAAGAAAATGAAGGGGAAAAAACATGACCATCTCGATTGATGCACAAAAACCATTTGACCAAATTCAACACCCTTTCATGATAAAACACTCGAGAAACAAGGAATAGGAGGAAAAACACACAGCAAACACAAAACTCAGTGATGGAAGACTGAAAGCTTTCCCTGAAAGCTCTAAGATCAGGAACAAGGCAAGGATGCCCACTTTCACCACTTCTATTCAACACAGTACTGAAAGTTCAAGCCAGAACCATGAGGCAATAAAAATAAATAAATAAAAGTCATCCAAATTGGAAAGAAAGAAGTAAAATGGTCTCTGTTTGAAGATGATATCATCTCATATGTAGAAAATCTGAAAGACTCCACAAAAAGCCGTTTGATCTAACAGAGAATTCAGGAAAGTAGCAGGATACAAAGTCAATACACAAAAATCAGTTGCATTTCTATACATGAACCGGGAGCTCTCTGAAAAGGAAATTACAAAAACAATTCATTTATAATAGTATCAGAAAGAATAACATGCTTAGGAATTAACTTAACCAAGGAGGTGAAAGGCTTGCACCATAAAAACTACAAAACATTTCAGAAAGAAATTAAAGAAGACATACATAAATGGACACACATCCCATATTCATGGATTGGAAGGTTTAGTATTGTTAAAGTGTCAATATTACCCAAAGCAGTCTACAGATTCAATGTAATCCCTATCCAAATCCTAATGATGTTTTTTGCAGAAATAGAAAAACCCGTCCTAAAATTCACATGGAATCTCAAGGGACTCAGAATAGCCAAAACAATCCTGAAAAAGAAGAACAAAACTGGAGGACTCACATTTCCTGATTTCAAAACTTACTACAAAGCTACAGTAATCAACAGTATGGTATTGGCATAAAGACAGACATAGAGACCAATGGCATAGAATAGCGAGCCCAGAAACAAACCCTCACATATATGGTCAAGTGATTTTTGACAAGGGTGCCAAGACCATGCAATGGAGAAAGGTTTCTTTTCAACAAATGGTGCTGGGAAAACTGGATATCTGCATGCAAAAGAATGAACTTGGACCCTCATCCAACACCATATACAAAAATTAACTCAAGGATATAAATGTAAGACCTAAAATAAGAAAACTCTTAGAAGAAAACAGGACAAAATCTTTATGACACCGGACTTGCCAATGATTTCTTGGATATGACACCAAAGGCACAGGTAACGAAAGAAAAACAATGGACAAATTGGACTCCATGAAAATTTTATAAGTTGGTACATCAAGAGGCACTGTGCATAGAGTAAAAAGGCAACCCACAGAGTGGGAGAAAATATTTGCAAATCATATTTCTGACAAGAGACTGGTGTCCAGAATATACAGAGATGTCCTAAAACTAAACAACTATAAACAAGCCAATTCAAATATGGGCAAAGGACTTGAAGAGACAGTTCTCCAAAGACTTATGAATGGCATATAAGCACATGAAAAGACGCTCAACACCACTAATCATTAGGGAAATGCAAATCAAAACCACAATGAGACACCACCTCACACCCACTAAGATGAGTGCTACAGGAAAGACAGAAAACAACATGTGTTGGACAGGATGCGGTGAAATGGGAATCCGTGTACACTGTTGATAGGAATGTAAAATGGTGCAGCCGCTATGGAAAACAGTATGAATGTTCCTCAAAAAATTGAACATAGAATTATCACATGATCCAGCAATTCCACTTCTGGATATACACCCAAAAGATCTGAAAGCAGAGCCTTGAAGAGATATTTGTACACCCATGTTCATAGCAGTATTATTCACAATAGCTAAAACGTGGAAACAACCCCAGTGTCCACTGACACATGAATGGATACACAAAATGTAGTATATCCATACAACAGAATATTATTCAGCATTACAAAGGAAGCAAATTCTGCAATATGCTACATGTGTATTAACCTTGGGGACATTATGCTAACAGAAATAAGCCAGTCACAAAAAGAAAAATACTGTATGATTCCACTAACATGAGGAACTGAGAGTAGTCAAAATCACAGAGATGGAAAGTGGAATGGTGGCTGCCAAGGGCTGGGGGGAGGGGAGAAGGGAGACTTACTGTTTAATAGGTATAGAGTTTCAGATTTATAAGAGTTATGGGGATGAATGGTGGTGATGACTGTGCAACAGCGTAAATGTATTTAACGCCACTGAAGTATACACTTAAAAATGGTTAAGATGTCACACTTTTTGTTATGTATATTTTAACTCAATATACAAAAAGGAAAAAAAAAAGAAATTAGGTATCAAGCCACAAAAAGACATAGTGGACTTTTAAATACATATTGCTAAGTGAAAGAACCCAACTGGAGAAGGCTATATACTCTGTTCCATAGTTTTCATATATTTCAATTACCTGACATTCTAGACAACGCAAAACTATAGAAACAGTATAAAGATCAGTGTTGTCAGGAGTTGGAAGGCAAGGGATGAAGAGGCAGAGCACAGAGATTTTAGGGCAATCCAACTCTTCTGTAGGATACTGTCATGGTGGATACATGAGATTATGCATTTGTCAAAATCCAAGTACGTGACAGTGAGACAGTGAACCTTAATGTAAACCACCGACTTGGTTACGAACACTGTATCCGCATCAGCTCCTCACTTGTAAGGAATGAACCGCACTAACACAGGTGGTCATGCAAGATGTTAACAGTAGGGGAAACTGTGGGGGAGGAGGGAGAAATGCTCTGCACTATCTGCTGAATTTCTCTGTCCATCTAAAACTTTCCTAAAAACAATCTATTAATTAAAAATTAATCAATGGAAGGTAGGGAGTGGGTAGAAATATGGAGGAAACAAGAATATCAGAATATTAATAAATGTTGAAGCTGGGTAATAGGGACATGCGGGGCTATCACACTTTTCTGTTTAATTTGTGAATGTTCAAGGTTTTCCACAATAAATCATTTTTAAAGCTCCAGATTAAATCTAGATTGTATGTACAAAGAATCAAAGAATGTGAAGAAAACAGATATTTTTGAAGCAAGTGCTCAAGGGGTACACTGAGGGAACGTGCAATCACACTGGATAGAGAGTGAACGTCCTGGTTCCACCAGGAAGGATCAGAGCTCAGTGAGCAAGGCAGGGGACAGCACAGTCAGGAAAGTGACAGATAATGAACACGGAAAAATTTTCGCCCTCACTGGTCACAGAAATGCCAACGATGGGCCCTGACAGAACTGCCAGAGGATTTACAACGTTGTGACATTCACAGTTAGAGTGGGCTCAGGGACAGTGTACCACGTCCTGTGAGAAGGCCAATCATCACCTGCTTTCTGGAGGGCAAACCTCTCGAACCCGGGAACTTGCAGGCCACTGGCCCGGCTGTTCTGTTATATGGAATCTGTCCACAAACAAAGGTATTGGGTAAAGATGATGGACTGAATAAACACATGTAGAGCCCCCTTGACATAAAGTCCCTAAAAAGTGACCCAAAGATTCCTTGATTGATGAACAAATTCATAATAGCCCTGAGAACCATCAAGAGAGCCGACATTTTGAGGAAGACATCAAAGAGAGACAGCAGCTGGTGACCAGGGACCCCAGTGGGGAGCTCCTGGTGGGCCATGGAAACCAAACCAGGGAGCCCTCTCCCTCTCTCCCTCCTCCCCCTGCTGCTCACCTAACACCTCCTGCATTGCCTCTCCACTCCCAGCCACTGCCCACATCACACTCCAGGAACACAGGAACAGAGGCACAGGGTGCCCTTTCCACCAGCACATCAGTCCTTTTGCTCTCTGCACCTCCCCAGGCAGTGAAGCCCAGCCCTGCACCTCCTCAGGGCCCAGCTTGCTCCTCCCTGACCCTCAGGCTCCTCCTCTCCATCCGGTCCTACCTGCAGCAACTGTTAGCTCATCTCCACCTTACAAACAAATCTCTCCCTTGGACGCATGCTCCTTTTTGGCTACTGTCCACTTTCCTGACTCCCCTTCATGGCTAAACCTCTTAAGTAAAGTGTCTCATCCCTACTGCCCTCCCATGGCCCCCCTTCACCCACTCTAGACCCAGCTTCATTCCCACCCTCTCAAGGAGACTGAGGTCACCAGTGATCCCATGTGGCCGAGTCCAGCCATCTTTTCTCCATTCTGATCAGAGCTGTATCCGACCCAGCTGAGCACCCCTCCTTTCTGCAATGCCCTTTTCCCCTCGTGGCTCCTGCGACTCCATGCTCCACCTTTTGAGTGTCCTTTCCTGGACCCTCTTCAGCTGCACCTCTGCAAACACTGCCTGCTCCTAGGCTGGGCCCTGGTCCCTTCTACAGCTGCAGTGTCTCCAGGAAACCTCATTCAATTCCATGGTTTTAAACATCTCTGACCTCATCCTGACTCTGCAGACACAATGATGCAACTTTAAGAGGTTAGGTGCTGGCTCCCCAGTGTCGGCACCTAAGAAGTATCTCAGACTCGATTCCTCTCAAAATTTTACTGTCATATGAGTTCAAAAATAGCATCAAATATTTCCATAAAGGAGGAAAAATTTGGCAACAATAAATAGTAGTGAACAAAGTAACCAATAAAAAGTCTACTTCATATAACGATTGTTGCTTGATGGGGAAAATAAGAATATAGAACTAAGTAAGATCAGACAGTCTTGAGCCGGGGAGTGGAAGGTGATGTGTTGGGAGTGTAGAACACAGGAACTGATCAACTCTAAGCCTTTACAGAAAGAGAGGCAGAAATGGTTGTTCCTAAAAGCTGAAAGACACCCACTAGAAGAATAGAAAAATCATGAGAAAGCCTAACAAATTAAAAATTAAATTAAATGGTAGACTCAAATTCCAATTTATCGATAATCACAATTGTAAATGGATCAAATTGCTCTATAAAAAGATGAAGGCTCTCAAGTTGAGTTAAAATATAGTTATAAAATAAAGGGATATAATATGGTTGAAAATAAGGAGATAAAGAAATAAGACTTTAAATGGGACAAAAAGGGGTTCTCTGTGTTGATAACTGTCAGGAACACTTATACACCTAACAATATGGTCTTGAAACATAAAGAAAAACTGGACAAACAAGAAGACACAGGCACCTCCAGAATCACAGGGAAACCTACCTTACCTCTCTTAGAAATCCACAGGTCAAGTGATACAGTAAGTTAGGAAACAGATCTGATGATGAACACAAAAAAGCTAGATCTAGACTCAGCCCAAGGGACAACAACATAAGCAACTAGTGGAGAGGAAACATTCTTCTCAAACCACAATGAAACAGTCATCACAATGGACTGTGTGCTAAGCCACAGTGAAATCTCTAAAGAGTCCAAAAAGCAGAGATCTATAAGTGACCATATTACCGGACCTTAAAGCAATAAAAGTAAAAAATAATCACAAAATATTGGCTCCCCTCCCCCAACCTATCCACTTGAAAATCTATCCAAACCCTTCTAAATCTCTCAGGTTAAAGAGGGAATCCAGACAGACAGGACAACCTCTTTAGAAATGAATAGCAATGAGAGGAGCATGAGACAAATCTATGGCGTGGGGACAAAGGGACAGAAGAAGGGACACAGCCTCCACTGCAGGTATCAGGGAATATCAACTGTACACGAAGAAGCTGAGCACTTCCCTCCAGGAGCCAGAACAACACCACAATAAAACCAACATCAGCAGAATGAAGTGAGGATTCACAAGACAGGAACAACAATGTAGACCTGAGCAATGGAGTCAAGGGCTGACTGTCTGGAAAGACCTGTAACAGTGAGAAACCTTGTGCAATCTGACCAAGAGGAACAGACAAAGGCACCAAACTGTACCATCAGGTACAAGAAACTACAGAAACAGCTTTAACGTGATAGGAGAACATAGGGGATAACTCTGACCAGGACATCAGCGGTCCTCAACTGGAGCTGTCCTTCCCCCGGGATGCATCCGGAAACACGCAGGATGGATTTTGTTTCTTGCTTTGTGTTTTCTTAATGGTTGTTGCCCTGAGGGTCCAGGAGTTCCTGAACAGCCTGTCACATAGAGCCGTTTCCCGCCTGAAGTGTTACTGACATCTGGGAAGACAAGCACTGATCCAGATTAAATGAACAATGTGGTAGGGAAATGTTTTCCATGGATGTATAACAGGCAAAAGATGGTACCCTCAATACATAAGGAATATCGAGAAACCAATGTTTACAAGGACTAAACCGTAAAAGAGCAGGAAAATCAGAAATATAGCCAATAAACACACCAACAATATATCCAACCTATTTGTACAGGTAGAGAAATATGTATGTAAAGCACAGGAAATAGTCTAGGAGATTACACACCAAATTTTACTACCAACAAGGAATAAAAGTTGGGAGGTAGGTGAGAAATAGGAGTTTTTACCACTTGTTAGCTTGTATATTTCTGGAGTGTTTTAATTTTTACAAAAGAGAATGTATTCTACTCAAAAAGATGTTTCAAATTTTAAAGAAATTATTAAAATGTTCAAAATGACTTCAGTTCAAGGATATTCATTAAAACATGAAGGGAAAGAACCCCCCCCATGACTTTAATAGTCTCCTGTAACTTTTCTAATAGTTTACTATGTCGATTTTATTTCACATTTAGATACTAACTCATTGGAATTTACATTTGTGTGAGGGATGCAACAGAAGCTGATTTTCTCCTGTTCAAGTGGAAAACCAACTATCCAGTCACCATTCATTGCGTAGGTCTGGCTTTCCCAGCTGACCTGCAATGCCTCCTTCCCCACCTGCTAAACCCCGACAGCTACCGCTGCCTCTCGAGCGCCCTAGAACTGGCGGGGTGAGCTCTGCAGCCTGGGCTCCCTGTCTGCGAGGGGCGGCTACCAGCAGAGCCTTCTCCCAAGACAGCAGCAGGCATGCTGCACACAGAAGTGCTCAGGGGCCATCTGCTGCGGAGCAGGAAACCCCTCATGATGAGCAGGCAGTGGGGGAGCCCCGAGCACCAGCACTGACCTCGGCTGGGGGCAGCAGGCTGCTAAGGCAGGGAGCCCCCTCCCTTCAGTTCGTGCAGCTCCTCCTGCAGCGTGTGCACCTGGCTGTCGGCAGCTGCCCCTCTTCAGATAGCTGTTCTTCTCCACCTGCTCCCGCAGGCGGCACCCATGCTCCAGTTCCCCTGGGAACAGAAGCAGTAGGAGTGCAGCAGTCGAGGAGATCTTGGGCCCCCAGTGCTGACAGGATGACGCAGCTGAGGGACGTAGGGCTGGTGTCGCTGTGCTTGCCCTGCACAGCTTCTGCGGCTGGCTTCAGGGTGACATCTGTTGGAGGGTGGAGGGGCTCTGGGAGGGTTTCTGAGGCATCATTGTGAATGATGAACTTGGGGGTTCTGGGCCAAGCTCTCATCAGGCCCCAGGCTGGTCCCGCTGCAGCTGGGCTCCACATCTCTCTTCAGCCTCTTTTGGTCAACAGCCTCTCAAGGGACAGATGGCCTCTCTTGAGTGTGCTCTGAGAAGAAACTGTAAGAAGGAAGCCAGCCAATAAATCTGCACACCCCGATCCTGAGGGATAAAGTCACCCACGGAAATGCCACTCTTACCCAGCAGGCCCTGGTTGGGAAGAGAGGGTCACATCGCCAGCATCTACAGCAGATGTGTTTGCATCTCCTTGGCTGCCTGATGCTGTGGAGGCCACACTGTCTCCTGGAGTTCCTTCCAGAGACTCTGCGCCCAATCCTGACTGGCAGCTTCCTGGGCGGCACTGGGTACAGGTTCACCCTGCAGAGCGGGTTACTTCCACTTGCGGGACCACGGCTGGGCCCTCAGCTTTTCCCTCAAGGACCACAATGAACCTGCAGCTCCTTTCCCATCTGCTTCACGGGCATGTTCCTCAGGCCCCCGGTGGCCTTCCTGGTGTCCTTTCTCCTGGGGCGGCTGTGGCCTTCAGCAGCCTCTTCTCAGTCAGGTGGAAGATGGAGGGCGTGGCCGTGGCTTGAGCACGTAGTACTGATCCTCCAGCCTTTCCTGGAGCTTTTTTTGGTGAAATATTCACTACAGACGAAAGAATGCTTAGTGGGGTCCAGTCACCCCCTGTGAACAGCTTTTAACCACTGGACCAGACGTTTTGAGCCCATTATGTGGAGCCTGCAAGGATAAATGAAAAAGTAATTAGAAAGAAATAATTAAATGTTTCCCCCTAAAATAATCAACTATAAAAGCAAAACAAGTGTTTTTGGGAACACCCACACCTGTAGCCACTTTGCCCATTTAAACCTTTAGTAAAGATTTAAGGAACACCTGCTTGCAACTTATTACTGGAATAGAAACATGAAAGACCCACTGTCTACCTTAAGGAGGT
Organism: Ceratotherium simum simum; assembly: GCF_057802395.1. Classification (NCBI taxonomy): domain Eukaryota; kingdom Metazoa; phylum Chordata; class Mammalia; order Perissodactyla; family Rhinocerotidae; genus Ceratotherium; species Ceratotherium simum. The sequence goes on along the minus strand of NC_141917.1, from coordinate 59,409,662 downwards.
GACCGTCTGTAGGGCAGAGAAGGAAGGAAGGTGAGGACCTCCTCCCAGGCTGTGGTAAGTGCCCTGTAGGGACACAGACGTTCTGGCAGATAACACAGGATGGCATCAAGACAACAGGAAAGGCTTCAAGAAGCCTCAGAAATAGTTCTTAGAAGCTCATGGCTGCCCAATCCTCCTGCTGTCCCTAGGATGCAAGACTTTGGGTGCTAAAACGGGGAGGGTTGGTCCCCCTATTTCAAAGCCAGGCCAGGTGTTGGCCAGCAGAGCCTCCCAGGCACTCAGCAGGGCGCCTGGCCCCAGCTCTGCTCAAGCAGCTGAGGATGCGAGACCACCGCCAAGGGGAGGTCAGCCCCAAGAGCTGTGGATCTGTATTCCTCCTGTCCTCCCACTACCAGGAGGAAAGCTGCTTCCTGTACAAATCAACCAGCCCCTGCAAGGTACTGACCAAGACACTTCATAATCTCTTCTCCTCATTAAGGTAAAATCTCTATTTAGACCAAACTGTGCAAGTGGGGGGTTGGGGGGGTCTGTCCCGAGGTCTTTCTGTTCCACTTGAGGTCATCTAACCCCCCTGAGGCCACTGTGGACCAGACCAGGTGGATACTAGGTCCTCAGGGAGTTCCAAGCAACATGACTTTCTAACCTTTCTCAATGCTTTGTGACTAGTTACCAAAGGACCACCACCTCCTTTGCCCCAAGACCACGTTAAACAATGACACATGCCAAGAGCAACCTTCTCTGTAGTGCTTTGCCTCATTCTCAAAAACAGTAACAAAACTTTTGGGACACAGGCTCTCAAGGAAACCTCAAGAAAGCATGGTGGCTGACCTCTGAAACAAGCTCATGTTACTAGTTCTTTGGATAGATTGTAACAACTTCCAAATTAGAACAAACCATTGTAAACCTTCAATAAGACTACAGACAACAAGTGGCATTCAGGTCTTTCAAAATTCAATAACAACCTGCAACATGAAACAAAATGATCTGCCAGGAGGTTTTCAAAGTAGAATGTCTTCAGTGCACTGTTCTGGGACCTCCAGTGTGGAGTCCGCAGGAAAGGACTCATTGAACTAGCTGAATTCCAGAAGCCCTCATGAAGGGAGCCAGGCCAGGGGGAAGGCAAACCCCTCACCCTGCTGTGGGAGCCCAAGGAAGATGTGTAGAGAGGAGCCCCTTCACCGAGTCCCCGAGGTAAGCCTCCCGGTGAGGAGTGGGCCGTGCCCTCCTCCACCCAGGATGCTGTCAGATGCAGAGTCCAAGTCCACATGGTCAGCCTCCCTATGAGGAGTGGACTGTGCCCTGCTCCCCCAGGATGCTGTCAGATGCCCAGTCTGCAGGGTCAGCCTCCCCGTGAGGAGTGGGCCTCGCCCTGCTCCACCCAGGATGCTGTCAGATGCAGAGTCCCAAGTGTAAGTCTCTCCTTGAGGAGTGGGCTGAACCCTGCTCCTCCCAGGATGCTGTCCAAGTCCAAGTCCACAGGGTCAGCCTCCCTATGAGGAGTGGACTGTGCCCTGCTCCCCCAGGATGCTGTCAGATGCCCAGTCTGCAGGGTCAGCCTCCCCATGAGGAGTGGGCCTCGCCATGCTCCACCCAGGATGCTGTCCAAGTCCAAGTCCACAGGGTCAGCCTCCCCATGAGGAGTGGGCCTTGACCTGCTCTGCCCAGTATGCTGTCAGACGCCTCTCCAGCACTCACCTCCACCTGCAGAGCCTCCTTTCCCTGCACTGCCAGGAAGCTTCTAGCAACAGAGCATCTGGGAGGTGTATCCATCCAGCAGGTATAAGCTGCATTTGCTCAACCACATTCCTGATTGCAGAGATCAAGGCAGGCTCCCTGTCATCAAAAGAGCAGAAAAGTCACAGCAAATCCAAGAAGATAGTGACCTAAGGAAGAGCGTTTCCACACTACCCTGTTACTTGACATTGTTGGCACTAGCCCAAATCAGTGGAGAGCAGGGTGGCTGCAGGGTGGGGGTGAGAGGGTGGTGGAGGCCATAAGGTGGGCACTGGTGGCTGTGGGGTGGCCATGGTGGCCCAAGGTGCCCCGAGCAGAGACGGTGGTGCAGACCAAGGCTACACAGCACCCAGCGCTGACTCACCTGCTGGACAGGCCCCGACCACAAAGTGCTGCCCACCTCGGGCTGGACCTCATGGTGAGCTGACCGGGCAGTGGCGACCAGTTACCTGTGGAAGGAGAAGGTGGTTTCTCGTTGCCTGGCCAATGGGAGCAGTTCGTGGCCGCCCAACGATCACCATCCAAGGCCTCAGGCTGTTGCACCGCCAGGCTCCGTCCCCCTCCTCACCACCCCTGAGCAGAACCACCACGAAGGTAGAGCTCTGGGCAACACTCTATGGGATGTGGAACTGGTCCCTGTGGCCTACAGGACAGGAAGATGGCAGCACGTGCCCACCCGTCCTCCGTAAAGATAGATGGCTGCGCCTGTGGGCCTGGCAAAATGCCTGCTGCCGCACGCATCCTGGGGTCACGCTGCCTAAACACTTCCGTTCTGCTGCCCAATGGGTCGCTGCTGCAGTGCTCAGAGTGAACGACCCAGACAGTGGGGGAGCCGAAAGTGTGGCCCAGCCCTCCATGAGGGGACCCTCCATACGCAAAGATGGCGACCGATGCACTTCGGCCAGTACTTCTGGCCCCGCCTGCTTTGCTCAGCCAGATTGGACTTGGCGGCTGACCGTGCCATTGCGCTCATTCTCCCGGGCAGCCAGAAGAGGGACACGGGTGAGGGCATGCCCACCCGGGGTGGCCTGGGAGGCTGCGCTCACCTGAGTCCTTGGACACGGGGACTCGCAGGTGCGGTTTGGGGTGAGACCGTGGGGCGGAGTGGGGCCCTCAGGTGGAGTGGGTAGGGGCAGCACACATGGTGAGACCGGCGCATCTGACAGCCCAGTCCCTGCAGGTCTGGATGCTTTTCCTGTCTGGCTGCTGGAGCGGGAGGGGCAGCAGGGTGTCAGAGAGTGAAGGCAGGGCGCCAGTGGGGCTGGGGCACCGGCCTGGCAGGCCCACAGCAGGTGGGGTGGGAGGGGCAGCGGGGCATCAGGGAGGGGAGGGAGGGGTGCTGGCGGGGCTTCATTGTCAGTTCTTGGGAGGTTTTTCCTTCCCCTCCAGAAGTTAAGAAGTGGAAGTTCTGTAACTCCTGTGAAGTTATGTTGTAGGCTGGAGGGGAGGAACCTACTCCAATGCTCACAACACACGCATGTATTTCTATTATTTCAGTGACTGATAGATCATTCAAGCTTCTTTTTCTGTGATGAAAAGGAGAAACTGAATCCATCTCATTGGGCCTCAACTTCTTGGGGTCCTAATACAATGTGTTGGGGGCAGGGGTTGGGTATTGGTGCTTTGGTCAATGCTAGTGTTGGGGAAGAGGGAGAATTCCCCTCCGCCCTTTCCCTTAAGGTTCTTATGGCTGGCCAAATAACTAAAAGACAGGTTAGCAGCAGAAAATAATACCAAGTTTAATAACATGTATACATGGGAGAAACTTGGAAATGAGCAGCTCGTCATTCTGTCTAAGCTGCTTGCTTAAGTATTGTATTGTAGCTAAAGGCATGGAAGGTGTTGGAGGGGTAGTGGTTTGGGAATTCAGAGGGGAAGAAGACAATTCACATGGAGATAGAAATGCAAATGTTTGTCTGACAACTCTTTTCAGGGCAAGCTATAGAGACTGTGGCCAGGGAGAGACAGACATTTTGATAGAATGGGCTTGTAGGTGCCTTTCCTATTGCAACATCTATTTTATATTATATTACAGCCATCATATGATATTGGCTCTTTCCTGAAACAGGTCTTCCATGTTAAATTCTCTAGGCAGTTTTGGAGGGGAAACTCAAATGTTCTTCCTGAGTGTTCTGAGTCTTTATTGTCTTCAGCTCGAAATAATCCACATACCACAGAGGTGCATCTTGGGGTCGCCTGCGCTGAGCACCATCACTAGCATGCTTTTGCTCCAGAGGAGACAGTTCATTAATTTCTGCTGGCAGGATATTTTGGAATTTTGTAAGTTGCCTTGAAAGCATTTGTACACGGGCTCTCTTTTTCTTGCCACAGCAATTTTAGTTCCCTCATTCCTTGTAAGGAGTGATTTGCTTTCAAGTATCCCTGCATCTGTCAAGGAAGACTTTCATTTGGTTTAATTCCACCTGTCATTGAGGATGGCATTGTTTTTGCCTCCTTTTTCTTTTCCTGGCAGCTGCAACATGTTTACTGAAATCTCAGATTGGGAACTGTACGGTAGACATGTAGGCAATATTTCAATGGTTTGTGTCATCTGGCCACTTATATGTGTTAAGTGGCTGGAGGAAACAGTAGCCCTGACTCCCAAAGGAGCATCTTCAGCAGATGTATTTCTTGTGAAGTTTGTTTAAAAAAGAAAAAGATTCGGACAGTGTTGTACTGTTTGCTGGGGGCACATGGTGGGGGAGGAATAGAATTATTTACTTCTCCACCTGTTCTCAGGTTATTACTGCTTGCATACCTACGACTATTCCCAGGAGAGACTTGGGTAAGGTAGAAAACAGTTTAATGTCAGTCATATTACCTTACATGTGAAAGTCATCATGTTCAAGTTAGGAGTAGGCATATGATGAGTGGTAATGGGACACTGAAGGCTGCTTCAAAGTAGAAAAGGTGTTGGCACTTGAAGGTCTCTATTGATGCTGATAAGAACATGTATGGTATTTGCAGGATGTGGTGGGGAGCTTTCTTTCTAACATGATGCTGTAAGTCCTTTTAGGGCTGATTAATGGACCAGCCTCCCCTGGCCCCTGCGGTTCTTACAGATTCGGCCTTCCTTGCCCAAGGGTTAGGCTGTTCCTGGTTGTTTTTATAGTCATCCATTCATTAAGCTGCATTTCTTATCAAGTACAAGGTGTGTGTCATGCATTATTCTAGACCCTGGGGCCAGAGAAGAGAACACAAAAAGGATGCCCTCGGTGACATTCTGGATGTGACACCAATAGTGTGGCTCATGTGGGAGAGTGATGTCTGCCAGGCTGGATGGGGGTGGAGTTGTACCCAGCAGGGCCAGGAAAGGTCTTACCACAGAGGTAGGTTTTGAACAAGGCCCTAAAGCAGTGCGGGAGGAAGGGCAAGTGGCCTGCTCTGGGAGCAGCAAGGAGGCCTGTGTGGCCAGGGCACAGCTGGTGAGGGCAGCAGGAGCTGAAGGCAGAGTGGTGACTTGGGCCCAATCATGGGGCCTTGTTGTTCATAGTGAGGACTCGGGCATTTATTTATTCTGAATGAGATGTTGACCCTTTGGATGTTTTGAGAGGACGAGTAACATGGCCAGGCATATGTTTAGCAGACTCCATCTGGCTGCTCTGCTGAGAATATACCACAGAGGGGCCAGGGCAGAGGGCAGGAGACCAGTTAGGAGGCTATTGCAAGAAGCCAGGCAAGAGGACTTGGAGGCTTAGGGTGGGGAGAGGAGGTTGAATTCTGGGTGTGTTTGGATGTCGAGACAGTAGGACCATGTACAGATGGGAAGAGGTGAGGGGTGGGGCTGGGGCGGGAGGACTTGAAGTCAGTGCTGAGTTTATGGCCTGAGCCAAGAAATAAGAAACTCAGCTGGGGAGACTTGGGGAGGTCCTCCTTGGTGGGGAGATGTTCGGAGTTTGGTTTTGGCTGAGTTGACTGTGAGATTTATATTTTGTCTGTGGCTCTTTTCCACGAGAGAGCAGAGAATGGCCGCCTGGAATCCGTCGTATGAAATCCCTGTGCCCCTCCCAGGCTCTCTCCTGGCACAGACATCCTACGGGAAGGTCTTGGAGTGGAGGTTCCTCTGTGCAAACTTTCTTGGGTGTTCTGGCCTGTCAGCTATGCCCCTCTCTGGGTTTGTCACCTTGAAAAGATTTACTCACTTAGTTGAGCCTCAGGTATTCAAAAGTTAATGTAATCAGTGGGCTTGAAAAGCAGTATAAAATATTTCCAAAGAGGCAAGAAATAGGCAAATTTCAGAAAAAATAAAAGATTCTACTATTACATTGAATGTGTTAAAAGTTCTTGTTTCCCTTTCTGCCTCCCCTGAGCGTGTGTAGTCATATTGTTAGTTCTGTTCTTTTCTTTGGGATTCAGTGTTTTCAAATGGAATTCCAGTGCTTACACTTGAACAGCAAGTGTTAACTATGATTAATTGTTTATAAAACAGGGTCTTGCCATGGAAATAACAATTAACATTATTTTCTGAAAGTAATAAATACATATGGCTTTTCTTGTTGAACTAGAAAAATGCATTACAACTTTCTTCCCTCCTGTCCACGTAAACTGTAGGTTCGTGTGAATTTGCAGGATTCTTCAAACACTGGGTTGTGCCATTTACATGATCACTGAGGTCCAAAGCAACGTGACTGGGAGCAGAGGCCTGGGGTCAGGGTCTCTAAGCTAAGCCCCCCTTGAGCCTGCACAGGGAAGTACTTGAGGGCCCACACATTCTTCCTGGGTGTCCTCCCTGCCCATACCCACTGCAGAAGGAGCCTTTCTGCTGAGAGAAGCTACAGAGCCCTGGAAAGCTGGGAAGGCACCTCCACAGGGGCTGGGGGGTGCAGCCCTTCCTGAGGTTGTCCCTGTGCTCCTCTTTGGCCTGTGTCCACACGTAGGGTGGAGTTTTGCACCCACAGTGTAGGTGCCCACATAGTGTGATGTGTGCACATTGAAAAAGTCTGTGAATGTCAGGAGATCTGTGTCTGGATTAGGGTTTATGAATTTAGGGTTCATTTGAGTCACAACCTTAAACTGCATCCTGTAGAGAGTCTCCTCACTTGTGAGAGTGGAAGCTGAGAGAATGAGCCCTTCTCTTCCTCCCCAGGCAGAGGAGGGTGTGTGAGATCCCAGAGTCCATTCCTGTGGCTGCTCAGGTATCCCCACCCTTCTGCACCAGGGACTGACCCACTCCAGGGCTTCTGTCTCCACCAGGAGACTTTAGAATGTGTTTAACTTTCTGCATGTGGCTTTCCCTCTGTCCTGTGGGAAGCAGGCTGCTTATCTGTGCTGATCCCGATATTTGTGTTTCTTTCCTTTGGATTCCTGTACCGCTTGAACACTGCCGCCCTGTGCTTCTGGCTTCCCTTGGCTCTTTGTAATTTTATTTTCTGTATGAGAAATAAGACTTTGAGTTTCTTGGGCTTAAAAATGTGAATTGATGGAGAGATACAATGTCAGTAAGCGAAGAAAATTGTGGAACTAAATAGAATTTTTGTTCTTTTTAGGCAAGAGAATCTCAAGATGTGAAATGAATGTGTTGAAGTTTTCAGGTTCAGTTTGCATTTTTACATTAGTGTTTGCGTGTGTGTGTCCCTAGAGAATATAGAGATTTTAAAAAGCTAAAGCAATGGAATTTCTATTTTAATTGATGTGAAGAAAACTAATCAAACTAATCCTACTATGTTTAAGGAGCTAAACCCAAACCCCTATGGCATTATAATATGCCACTGTTTCCGGAAAACACTGCCTGTGTGAGACACAGGACAGTGGAAGGACAAACTAGGATGCAGTTTGTCCTTTTAGTTAGAGAGAGATATGCAAATTTCATTTGTTATGATTTACTCTTTTGTAACCGTTAGTGTGCTAAAGGAATTAAATCTTAGATTGGTTTCCTATGTACAAAAGTTATAATTAAAGAAAACTATTAAATGGGAAAACATGGTATGTGTAAATTTCTCTGTTTATATTAGATAAATCTGTAAAATAGAAAACTCTAACCTCAGAAGAGTCACTGCCAACATTTCTGGGTCCCCTCCAGCGCTGTTACTCCAGCCACCCCCAGTGCACAGTTCTGATCGTTCTTGAGCTTCTGTTAGTGTTTCTTTATATAAAAACAAGCCATTGCGAATGCATGCTTTTCTTTGCATGTTTGTCCTTGTAATGAGCAGTCAGACTCCGCACTTTTTGATGTGTGCTGACAGCTGACGCCTCTCCTCTCCCTCTTCCTCTCGTGTCCACACCTGGAGAAGCTGAAGAGCAAGTCCAGAGTCTCCCTTCTCTGGCATTGGCTTCGGATCCAACCACACAATCCCTGTCTGTGTGCAGAACTCTTGCCCTGGTCTCACCCCTGGCAAAGATTTCTTGCTTTGACCAAACTTTAGTCAGGATCCTGAACCTTCTCCTAGGTTTGTCTGTGCACTTCCTTGTAAAATCCAGTTTTAGTAAGAACCTTGCTAAGTCAGTTTAAGCAGAACCCACACCCGTAGATCTGATCACACTCGAGATCTTCTTGGGCTCCTCCACGTCCCCCCGCATCCCTCAGGTGGTGTCTGATCACTCTGGACTGTCTTCGGTAAGAATCCTGTTAGGTCAGGTTAGCCAGAAACCCCAACACTTGTTTTTTCTCTTAGTAATTTTCCATCTCCTGACCCCCACCATGCTGCCTGGCCGTGAATGCTCACTTACCCATGCTTCATTCAGAGTCGAGCCCAATCTCACTTCTTCCCTGCTGTGAATCCCATCACAGTGGTCTCTACATATTGCAGTGGTTCTGAATAAAATATGCCTTACCATTTTTGACAAGTGTCATTGAATATTTTTTCTTTAAAACCTCCAACCACGATAAAAACCCAGGCCTGGCTTCTTTCCTTGCTCCCTCAAGCCATTTCAGAGCTGCTTGTGATTTTGGCCCTGCTCTCCTCAGAGACGTCTATTATGTGAGTCATAAGACTTTTGCTAACTTCTGTGTGTGTGTGGAGGGGGGCACACACCAGCATCAGTCTCTCCATGGCAACCACAGCACTTGCCAGTGAGCAGTCATATTTTGAAAGGAATCTCTTTCTCTGGGCGGTAGGTCTCAACAGTGAGTTCAAAATATTCAGTGAACGATGTACTAAACAGATGTGCTGTCATCCAGGCTTTGTTGTTCCATTTGAGCATTGACTCTAAGTTAAAGTCACCAGATGCATTACCCCTAACAAGAGAGCGAGCCTGTACAAAGGCCCGGGGCGGGTGGATTGGAGGGGGAGGGGAGAGAACAGGATCAGTTAGAGGAACCAGAGGTCAGAGTGTGAGAGAGGATTTGGAGAAGGGGCCAGAGCAGTCCGTAACAGCACAGCAGCCAGGTCAAGTCCCTGTGCACCATATCTGGGAGTCAGGATCTTCTAATTGCAGTCAGTGGGGGAGCCCCACTTCTGGTTGGATCCCTGGGGGACAAGAAGGCAGTGTCTTACCACGTCTGTCTGTCCACAGCTACCAGACCCTGGCGAGGGAGTGTGAAGCACTGATGCAGGAGTACCTGCACCTGCTGCAGATCGTGGAGATGAGAAGACAGTGGCCAAACAGCTACGGCCGCAGATCGAGGATGGGGAGATCAATATCGAGCGGCTGAGGGCAGAGGTGACTGCTGGATAGGGGTGCAGAGGAGGGTGGCCAGGGTGCCCAGGGCACAAACCCAATACCTCACACTCCAGGCTTCTGCAGGATCGGGGGGGCACATGACCGGCAGGGGGGACCAACTTCCAGCCACAGCTAGGCCAGCCTCCATACTTAAATTTAGTGATGCTGGCAGAGTGGGAAGGGCCTTAGTCAGATCTGAGTTCAGATGTGCCACTTGACAGTTGCAACTTGAAGGCGCCGCCCCCATCCTCTATGCGTCTGTTCCTTCATCTATAAAACAGCCTTTTTATACTTGCCTGACAAGGGTGTGAGGATTGAGTGAGGTTACTTATGGGCGAGTTTTCAGTTACTCTGCTGATGACCACATTGTCTAAGCATTCCCACATTATCAGCTGAAGAGTCCGGGGACACAGAGTCACTGGTAGGTCATCATAGTGTGGGCTCCTGGCTCAGTTCCAAGCAGTCGTTCTCTCTGCCTGTCATAAGGGCTCCTACAGAGGCTCACCTGTTCCAGGCTCATTGGTCTGGAGGCCATGCTGTTGTTAGGTTAAGCCTTCTAGAACTTCACTACTCAAAATGTGGTCCATGAAGCAAGAGCGTGTTATAAATGCAGAATCTCAGGCGCTGCCCCGACCTCCAGAATCAGAATCTGCACTTTCACAACATCCCAGTTGATTGCCATTTACATTAAAGCTTGGGAGGCTCTGGCTTTGTGTCCCTTAGATGCCCATCTCCAGCTGTCTACCCCAGCACCAAATGATCTGATTGCCTCTCCCCACTCATCTCACCAGTGCTCACCAGATGCTCAGAGCCATTTGGCCACGTCACACGAGGACCGTGGACTCTGAGCTGAGGATGGAAAAAATGGAAACATAGATTCTAACCAGGGTCGACTGCATGATTTGTAGGGCCTGAGGCAAGGGAAAAATGCAAGGCTCTGGGTGGAGTCGGGGAAGTCGACCTCCCCTTCTCACAGCCCACCAACCCACCCATGGCAGACAGGCGACCCCCCAATTTCAACCTCCAACCTCCTCTAACCTCTGTGCCATGATACACTTGGTACCTAGATGAGGGGTGGGCAAGATGCCCATGCTGAGTCACCCACCTAGTGCCCAGGCATGGTCTCCTTGCCCTGCCCTGAGACACCATGGGGAGTGCACTGCACCCACTCTTACTGCACCTACACCGAGGCTCCTGAAGAGGGTTGAGGGTGACTCACGGAGGGATGTGAGTTTTCCTTGCTGACTAGACCCATTTGCTCCCAGACAGAGGGTAGAGGAGATCATGGGTTCTGGGGTGCCAACATGTGTGGAGCGAGTAGCTGAGAGAACATCCCAGGGAGGCAGCAGGAGGCAGGAACACATATGGTCTGAGGCTCCAAGCCCCTGGGGTGTGCTCCATTGTTCCGTCAGATGTTACTCGTGAAAACTAATTAAAAGAGAAATGGTTAAGAACTTCAAGGTTGCAACTGCGGAACTTGAAGCCCCAAGCATGGGGCCTTCTGAGCATAGGACCCCATCACACGCCCTTGAAGCCAGCTCTGCCTGGAATGTTCAGAGATCTGAAGTTGCCAATTCCACCTTATGGTGCCACTGCCAAGCTCTGAACTGATGGTCACATCAGCTCAGAACTTGAGGTTGAACAAAAGTTTCAGATTCCACATACCTCCTCTACCCTGCACCAGGCACTGTCAGACATGCTTCCTTAGTCAGTCCCCATAGCTATAATCATAGGATTGAACGAGGAAGGGGGCTAAGAGAACTCAAGTCACCTGTCCAAGCTCACACAGCTGGGAGGTGGCAGAGCCAGAACTAGAACCCATGTCTCCATGTCTACTTGCTAGTCTTCCCACTCTACTAGTAGCCTCTTCCCATGTCGCCCCTGGGATGGGGGCTTGTCCCGAGTCTAAACCATACGATTCATTCTGAGATCTATCCTAGCCCTACACATATCCCTGAAACCAAGCTGAGTCCTTGCTAGGGACCAGGGAATAGGTCTAGGGACCAGCACCACGTTAGTGGCTTCATAATCAAGGGTGTCGGGTGTCATTCATTCACTCACTCACTCGTTCACTAACTGCCTAAGATCAGCTGACCACTGCCTCATCCTCTTCCCCAGGCTCCTCTTCCCTCATCACTTGGGGCTCCAGCCAGTGCTCCCTGGTCATGAGCTGTGCACATCTTGGCCTTTGCACATGCTGGGGCTTCTGTTTGGAGTGCCCCTGCCACCCCCACGCTTCCCTGCCTGGTGGGATCCTACCAAGCTCGAATGCCTCCTCCTGGGGACTCTCATCCCAGAATGTTCTTCTTGCCCCCTGCTCCCACAGCTTTCCCACCCTCAGCATGCCATGTCAGAGCCAGGTCCTTGGGTGTCTGTCCCCAACCCGGCCTGGTGAGACCTCCTTGAAAGCAGGGGTGTCCTTTATCACTCTGTTCCTTCTGACTCACACATAGTAGCTACTCTGTAAGGGCTTGATGAATGAATGGGCATCAGGCTCTGTGGTAGGCAGTAAGAGATGGAAGTTTCTACCCTTAAGGTCTGATTGGGGTAGAGTGTGATTGGTGCCATAATAGAGCTTGCAGTGTGAACCCAGCTAGAAAATGAGTCATTTTATGGCCAAAGAGAGTGTGGGTTCATGTCGCATATGACCTTGAAAGGTTTCAGGGGTTGGTAGGCCAGAGAAGGGGTGGGTGCAAAAGGCAGGGCCCTCTCTGGTGCTGGGGAGCACAAAACTGGTCAGTTTTGAGTGAAAGTGTGTGTGTGTGTGTGTGTGCGTTTGTCAGTGTGGCAGCAGAGGCCTGTTTGGTGGGAATTTGGAGCAACGTTTCCAACTAAGTGCATTACTCTCCAGGGCAAAGGATTTCTTTAAGACTGAAAGATCAGCTTAGTAAAGCCTTCTGGCTGTAGTCTCTCTGTCTCTCACTCTCTCTCACTCTCACTCACTCTCACACACACACATACACATCCTGCAGGGCAGAGGGCACCTGTGTGTTCTGGAGGGGCTCCAGGAAGGTGAAACAGCACATTTCCCAGGAAGTAGGCCATCAGGTAGGCAGGAGGCACTGAGAAGCCAAGTAAGTGATAAGTGACGCCCGTGACAAAGATAGAGTGTCTTAGAACGTCAGAGCTGGGAGGGATCTGAGAACTCTGAGGTCCACAAAGAGGAAGGGACTTATCCATGGTCACTCCAAGGTCACTTGTAATGCTAGAATCCAGGCTTAACCTTGCGTCTCCTGGCTGCGGATCCTTGGCCTGTGCCTGCCCCAAAATTTATTCCTTCCTTGCTGGGGAGACGAGCCAGATAAAAGGTGCATGTTCGGGATCCACTGTGTCACCTGGATGGCCTCAAGCTCTCATGGTCCACCTGATAGCCAGAAAAATTCCTCAAGCCCCATCCCACTTATTCCTGAGGATTTTCAGTGTCTTCCATTTTCATGGCCACGTCTGGCTTCCAATTCTGCTCTCCTGGCTTCTTGTATCACTTCTCACAGTGGCTGTCTTCACTCAGTCTTGACTGCTCCTTACCCCCTTGTGGTCGCTCCATGTGTCCATCAGGTGGAGCTAGATTCTGCTGCAATTACAAACAGCCCCCAAGTCTCAGTGGCTTAAAACAACAAAGATTGCTTTTTCTCTCACACTGTGTGTCCATTGTGGGTTCCGCTCCACAACATTCTCACTCAGAGTCAGGGTCACAGGCTGATGGGTCTCCCACAATCAGGAAATTCACCAGTCCCATGGCAGGGGAAGCAACGTGGCAAATGGTGCCTGACAGCACTGCTCACATTTCATGGGACAAAGCGAGTCACATGAACACACTCAACTTCAGGGGCTTGGGAAGTACAGTCCTGCCCTGTCCCAGGAGGAGAATCAGAGTATCCAGGAAAGACGTAATGACACTCAACTGGCTCCTCTTTCAGTCCCCAAGCCCCTGACACCAGCCAAGTATAGACCAGACTTTCTGAAAGGCTTAGATACAGTAGAAGGGGTTTCCAGTACTGAAACAGAAAATGGCTTAAAGGTGAATAGAAGACATCCTTGCCCTTCTGTCACTCAGCCTTTCCTGCTACACGGATTTCTTGCTGACCTCCTCTCCTCACGCTGACCTCTCTCCACATGCTTCCAATGCCATTTTGTTGGTGGTGGGGTGTTCATAATCCCTTTATCTGCCAAGACCCTCGCCCCCGTCCAGTGATGTGTTGGAGCTGGCTTATACCAATTTGCAAGTTTGGTGTAATTTTCAAGAATCTTTCAAGATTGTTATTCGCCCTTTGGTAGCTTAAAATGGGCCAAGGTTGGAATGTTTACACCATGGAAATCGGCCAGTGCTACCAGTCAGAGTTTTTTTTTCAGAGAGCTGGTCGTTAATCCTTTACCAATATACCCTTGTCTACACTTTCTTCAGGACCAGCTAAATACTTTGCTGGGTCCAGTGCAAAATGAAAATGCAAGGCTCTTAAGAATTTCAAGGCAACAACAGCAGAGCCTGAAACCAGGCATTAGGCCCTTCTAAGCGGGCTGTGCACAGGTCACACATCAAGAACGTTGGCCCTGTCCAATGCTCCATCCCTGGAGCCTCCACCCGCAGCCATGTCTCCCTAGAGGTAATGGGAGAGCATACCCAAACAAAAGTCTGCACAAAATTTATTAAGCAAAACTATCCAGCTCTGCTTAGTCTCTTCTTTTCCATCTAAACAGCCCTCTTGGGCCTCATCTTTTGTAACCAAAAAGCTCCAAGGACCATCTAAAACAAAGGGAGCATCCGCCTCTGAGAAGAATCCTCCCCTCCTCTAGAATCCTCAGTTTGGCACCATTTCATTGTTTTAATAGCTATTTTTCTCCCATTTATGATTGGAAGTAAGTTGGGATGGCTCAGGCAGCTCTAAAGGGCAGGGTAGGAGTTTAGAGATGGTGGTGATATTTTCCTGACTTGGTAGCACTCAGAATTCTGCAAGCCTAACTCTGCAAGAAACTGCAGAGATCTTTAGTTCAGGGTTTAAGGTAAAACTGTAGCCATGGAATCAGGTTTGCAAACCAACTTTGACATGGAGAGGGCCGCCTTGACCCCTCCCCAGGCAGCCCCTCTGCAGGGCCCACTCTGTGCCTTGAGTCCTGTTTCCCATGTTCCTCCTGCCATCCCCACCCCTGCTGCCCTGCACTCAACACCCTGTCGTACTCTGCATCTTTGTTCACATCATCCCCTCTGCTCCAATTCCTTCCATTCTATAACACACCTGTTGGGCTCCTTTTATTGTTTGTGAGGAAGATCAGCCCTGAGCTAAAATCCATGCCAATCCTCCTCTTTTTGCTGAGGAAGACTGGCCCTCGGTTAACATCTGTGCCCATGTTCCTCCAATTTTATATGGGATGACACCACAGCATGGCCTGACATGAGGTGCATGGGTGCAGGCCTGGGATCCAAACCCGGGCCGCCATCAGCGGAACTCATGCACGTAACTGCTACACCACGGGGCCAGTGCAGTTGGGCTCTTGTTTTGTCCTGCAGAACCTCTGGGTAGCGCTTGTGGCTTCCATGGTGAAACCCTCCCACTGCAGTAGGTGTGCACCTTGTTGGAGTATAAGTTACCTCTGTGGGTATCTGACCCTCTTCTTAGGCTGGAAGCTCCTCCAGGGAAGGGATCTGACTTATCCACCTCTGGCTGTGTCTCACCCATGCCCAGCATGGTGCCCACCACAGAGACTCCATCAGGACATGCTGACAGGATTGGCACAAAGGGATACAGAGATGGGCATCTCTTAGGCTTGGAAGAGGCCAGAGGGAATGGAGGAAGGAGAGAGAACTGAGTTGTGTGGCAGCTGTTTGAAAAGCAAGAAGTACAGAGATCTTTAGCAAAACTTTGCTAACAAAAGAGAGAAAACCCAGGACTAATTCCTCCACCAATGACTGCACTGACTAAATGCATTCTGGATTAAAGACACTGTCTCCAGAGAGGGGACTGGGGTGTGGCAGGAGCCGATGAGCAGTGCTGCTAAGGAGTGTGACAAATGAGGGTTTGCCTCTGATGGGCCAAGAGGTCAGACTGTGGGGTGGAAAGTGGGCAGGGCTCAGCTGAGACGCCAGGCATTGACCCAGGTTGGGCAGACAGAGCTGGACTCTAGCTGGCGAGTTGGGGTGTAAGCCAAAGTCCAAACTCTCCATGGACATCGTTGACAAGGGTCAGCTGAGCAGGCCCTGATGTCAGCCAAGCAAACCCAGATCCAAAGCAAATGCATCCCCAGAAGGGACCTGCAGGGTAAGGGAAAGGCAGCCTCTGCGATCTCAGTGGGGCTGGGGCTCCTGCCACCATCCTGACACTGGCTCATAGCAGGGTTGGGCCTTGGCCCAAGGCTTCTGCAGGGTCCCCAGGCTCACAGCTCTCCAGAGCTTTGCCCACCCGGCCCGATCCTTAAATCAGACTCCCAGACTGCCAGTGTTGCCTGTGCAGGGAGCAGAGAGCCTGACCTGACTGCATCTGGTTTTTGCTCTGGTCCCTGGGGAGTAGATGTCTTGTAGATGTCTCTGAGAAGAGTGCCATCAGTTTTACATACAGACTACTGTTACACACACACACACCCCACCATCCTAAAGAGGAAAGGATACAACGTGCAAATCCCAGAACTGGCAAAGAGAGCAGACTGGCATGGGGGTGATGACATGAGGGCAGTGAGGGTGCTGACTGGGCATCCACGTGTCTCTGAGCTCTCCACAAGCCCGTGTGTGTGAATCCCTTAGCTCTTTAGAGTTCAGATCCAAGAACAGCCATTTTTTCATGTGCCAATTTTCTCAGAGAATCGAAAAAATAGAAAAGCCTGCATCGGCAATGAATATTACTCCATTAGATATTTTCAGCCACTCTTCAAGCACAGGCCGGGGTAGTTTTAGCAACCCAAAAGTAGAGAGCGAGTAACTGTCCCATTTTGCTTTCAAAGTGCTCCATTCGCTCAATTGTCAGAGCCCATTCATCCTGCGGTTCAGCAAGTGGCCTTGAGGGGACAAAGCCACGTGCCCTGAAAAGGGAGCCAAGCTGGCTCTGTGGCATGTTTGTGATTTCCTGAGCTACTATCTTTGGACGTCTGCCACACAGCTCAGGGGTGTCTCTGCACCCATTCAGCACCTTCCACTCCTGCTCTTGTTGTACTGAGGGAGTGAGACCCCCGGGTGGGGGTTTGCCCTCAGGGCACAAACTGCTGGGAGAGGGGACAGCCCCCTGTGACACATCCCCGAGGAGGACAACACCAGGGGCCTCCAACAGTCAAAGTTCTGGGTCATCACAGAGGAGGGAGCAGAGAGCACACGTGGACAATGGGACCAGGGAGGGGCATCTGATGTGGCAGAGAAAGAGAGAGACAACTGCAGGGAGAGGGGGACAGGCTCCTAGGTTGGGGCTGCCCTGACTCCTGGGGGTTTCACACTTTCTCTCTGGGCCTGTTTTCCTGTCCACAAATGGGGTACATGACATAGTCCCTTTGGCTTCCCCTCTGTCTTTCAGCTCAAACCCCAGACACATTGGGGAGGTTCCGAGGTCTCCAGGGTGGTGGGAGCTGAGGGTGTTGAGCAGGGGCAGAGGAGGAACAGTTGGGAGGGGAGGGGGCTGCAGGAAGTAGCAGACGTCTCTCTGGCATCCTTACAGCTCATCCTGGGAGAGGAGACCCGTGCTGTGTTCTGGAGCTGGCTGGCTGGGGAGCATGGGTGGGGAAGAGGGTGCTGGGAGGGGAGCCATGGAAAATGTGGCTGCCAGGGGTGCTCAGAGGGCCATTGCCCAGCCTGGTGCTAAGCTGCCAGTGAGAAGGCATGTTCCCCAGGGCTCTTTAGGTGGTGACAGGGCAGGTGTTTGGGAGATTCTGGGTGTTTTTGCTTTTCTAAGTTCTCCCCCAAAAGGCGGTGGTGGAGAGCTAGCATTTACTGAGCTCCTTTCTGCACCAGGCCCTCAAATTGTCCCACTACTTGCACGGGTGACCTCATTTCACCTTCATATTTTACAGGAAAGACCTGAGGTTCAGAGATGTTAGGCATCTTGTTGGAGGTCACACAGCTGAGAAGCAGCATAAGGCAGATTTGAGCCTGCTCTGTGTGGGTCTAAAGCCCTAGCTCTTTTCACATCATCAGTGGCATTTCCTCTGAATTTTCCAGAGACCTGAGATCCTCTAAGACCCCTCAGGGTCATCCCAGCAGATGGGCACTGAGGGTGCAAGGAAGGCTGGCAGCGAGAGCAGCTCCCGTCCTCTGCCAGCTTCCGGGGCGTGTGACCCATGTTTAGAAAAGCCTGTGTTTGGTGTAGAGCTCTGTTGTCACCGTCTTGAAATTTTGTCATTTTTTAACAAGGGGTCCTGCGTATTTGCTCTGCACTGGGCCCCACAAGTTACATAGTCCATCCTGCTGATGGGGTTTTCACATAAGGTGTCACTTGAGAAAGGCGTTTGCTGCTAGAGTCCCACGGATGGTGGCAGCCCCTGCCCTCTTCCTGGGCCCCTCAGCTCTGCTGGACTTGTGGGCGGGGGCCCATTGAAGGGGTAGGAACTCCGTGGCCGGAGCTTACCCTGTGGCTCCTCTGTCAGTGAGGCCATCATGTGTTTGCACCAGATCTTTGCCAAGGCCTGAAGGCCTGCATCTCCAGCTGGCCCACTGGGGCCTGGGTGAGCAGGCAGCCCTGGCAGAGGTCCCCAGGCCTCCTGCCCCCGCCTCCACCTGAGAAGTCCCTCTCCAGGGCTTCTCCAGGCTGGCGGCACTTCCATCCTCCCAGAGTGTAACAGTGGCCGCTTAAAAACTCACATAATCCCTCAGAGGGGGCAGAAGAGGAAAGACAAGTCGGCAAAAGCTGTTTTTCTAGGAGGAAGAGATATATTTTTAGTTTCTTATCTATTTTCCCTTTTAAAAATAATATATATGAACACATTTGAGAAAATTTGACAATCTAGAAAAGCAGAAAATGTTAAAAGCTATATCAACCATAGTTCTCCTTCCGAAAGATAACCACTGTAAACACATTGATGTGTTTTCCTCAAACTTTTTTCTATACACAGATCTTGGGATTCCCCCCCCATTTCATTTACATAATGTCACACATAGGAATATTGAATTTGAATATTGATGTGTTTTTTTTTACTTAAGATTAGCACATGCTTTTCGATGGCTGTATGATGCTCCAGTACCTGTGAGCATGCCCTCATCCATGCAGCCATCTCCCAACATTGGCTCTTAACGTTGTTGCAAATTTTTGTTACTAGAAACACTCATCTCTGCATCTGAAATGTTCATATGAGAGAGCGTCTCCTTGGGACAGGTTTCCAAAAGTAGAATGACTGAAACAAAAGGTAGAAGCACGGTCAAGGCTCCCACTCCGTCCACCCTGCGTCACTGCTCTCCGAGCTGGCTGCACCATCCTGACGGCCCCGAGGGCTGCACAGCAGGACCCCTGCATCGCGCCTCTCCCACACTGAGTGTGACCTTTTGTTGTTCACTTTCCTAAGTCAGAGAGCCCCACTTTTCCCCAAGGTCATAATGAGGAGAGGCCCTAGAAAGACGAGGTCTGCACTTCCTGTAGTTGCGTGGTTGAAGGTGCCATCCTTGGGTTGTGGAATGCCCTGCGTAAGCTCCCACTTAGAGTTTATCGAAAAGAAAGCACGTTTTTCTTTTTTAATGGAGTTTATAAGCAGAGGTTTCAGTGAGTCCATCCCTGCCATCAAGTATTGAAGGGCAGGTTTGGGGAGATTGGCTGGGATTTTGGGGGCTGGAAGGCAGGGGACTGTGTATCCAGGAGGTTGGGACAGAGCGGGCCAGCAGCAGACCCACCTTGCTGAACCTGGGGAGGCATGGAAGGACAGGGACACACAGATAAAGGGACAGACAGCTGAGGGGACATGACTCGGGAAGGCATGTCATGTGGGGGAAGCACTGGAATGGAGGACTCAAGAGAGCTGGTTCCAGGCCAGCTACTGATTCACCTTATGACCACGGATGGGTCACTTCTGTCACTGGTGGGGCACTCTGGGAGGCCTCTTGGGGGAGTCAGGGCTGAGGGGGATGTGGAGCTGCAATTCAGTTACCACAGAGGCCTCAGCTGAACCCCCAAAACTCCGGAGCTGGATGGCCCTTCAGACCTTTCAGGTGGCGAGGCACACCACAGCACCCACAACAGCCCTCTCCGACCTTCCAATACACAGGTGTCAGAGTAGACAGAGCCCCATCTCTATAAAGATCTGTGACTCTGATGTGGTCCCAATGCCTGGGGCCACCTATCTGGCCCTGGATAGGGCAGGGGTGCCAGAGTCATCCCCAAAGGCAAGGGTGTCTCTGGGTGGGAGGTCTGAGCCTGGCCTTGACCTCCGTGGGTCGGGCTGGGTGACCGAGGGTTTGTGGGGCATCTCACCGAGCAGAACTGTTGGCCATCCTGCTGCCCATGGTCAATTTCTATCAGGAGCTAGTATCCAGCCAGCAGTACAGCCTGCAGACTCTGGCCCACTGCAAGCAGAACAGTGACTTTGACAAGCTGCTGAAGCACTATGAGGCCAAACTGACTGCAAGGAGAGAGTTTTGGAGATCTTCCTCACTGACCCCATGTTCCAGCTGGTATCTAGCCCTGTCCTTGAGGGCGAATGCATGGGGAGCCCACTGGGGGCCATGACAGTGAGGGCCACAGCTGGGAGGAAGCCACACCTGGGGGCACCAGCGGGCCATGGCCGGGAGACCCCAAGCCCTAACAGGCCCCAGCTCTGGGCTGCCTGGAGAATGGGGTTAGAGCCAGCCCCTGACCCAGCGGACCACAGACCTGTCCAGCTCCACAGAGCAGGCAGTGTGGGAAGGCGAGGGGGAACTCCTGGTCCTGAGCCCACCTCCAGGCCCTTCCTCTTGCCGGCTTAGAGCTTCAAGCTCTGGGCTTTTGCCCCAGACAAGACCCTGGAAAAGCCTCCACATTAGAGTCTGAGATCAGAAGTGCTGTGTGTGTCCGTCCTCAGCCCTGCTCGTGGGAGTGCTGGGAGCTGAGAGAACTATTCTCCATCTGCTTTCTCTCTCCCTCTCTACATTGCTGCTTTCTCTGACTTGCTTCATCACAGTCTCTCTCCTTCCCCATCCTTGCCTCTGTCCCTCTCCCCCTGCCTCTCCCTCCTGCAGATTCCCAGGCACATTCTGACACTGCACGAGCTTCTGGCCCACTTTTCACAAGCACATCGAGCCAACAGCCTGGACGACGCCATGGCTAAACTGGGGGGGTTGTCTGGGTGAGCCCAGATCCCAGGTGCCCCCGCCAGTGGACAGGCCAGGGCTGAGGATACTCCCCAGCAGGAGTTTGCTGAACCCCAGGTGGTAAATCTCATGTTCAGGTTAGGATCCCAAGAGGTGGGGTTTTGTGGACACCCAGCCTGCCCCACCTGGAAGCAGGGTCCCCAGAGCCATCTGAGGAGTTCACAGCTGAAGCCCAGGGGGCAGTTGGTGGGATTGTGTGGGTGGTGTGCTGTCCCTGGCACAGATTGGGTTCGAGGAAGGGCCCTGGGCACTCACGTGGGCCGACCTGCCAGGATGGGGATCCGCCCAGGGACTCACAGGCACTCTGCCAACTTCCTCTGTTCTCCAGTGCCAGTGTGTCACAACCTGTGGTATAGGAGCCCCAGAGGGGAGCCTGGGTGATGGGCCTTCATGTGCCCAAGGCTGCAGTCAACAGCAGGCAGTGTCATGGGTGGACAAGCCCATGACTTGTCCAGTGTCAGAGGCCCCAGCCCTCTGGTCAAGGCCCCTCTGCTGCCCCTCTTTCAGTCTCCAAAGCCCAGGGGGAACCTTTCTCTGCTGGGGCAGAAGCAGAGGGACCAGGGAGGAGGCGCCTACAGTGGAGGTGAGGAGGAGGTTCAGATTCGGGGTGTGTTTTGAAGATGGAACCAACAGGAGTTTTTGATGCATTAGATGTGGGGAGAGAGAAGATGGGAGGCAAGGGCGATTCCAGAGTTTTTGACTGAGCAAGCAGAAGGTTGGAGTTGCTGCTAACCGAGATGGAGAAAGGTGCAGGAGGGGCAGGTGTGGAGGGGGAATCTTTCTTGCTTCACTGGAGCTTAACTGGGGGCATGTTGAACTTGAGATGGACAACAGTGGTGGAGAGGACAAGAAGGGAGGAGGGCATTTGAGTCTGGAGTGTAAGGGAGTGAGCCATTCGGGAGCCATCAGCATGGAGATGGTATTATAGTCACAAGACTGGTGAGATCACCAGGGGAGTGAGTTTAGGCAGGAACGAGATGCGCACCAGGAGCTGAGCCCTGGGCTCTGCACCTTATGGAGGCCAAGAGATGATGAGCAGCCCGGTACTCAGTGATGGGCTGCCAGAAGCTGCAAAGGAGGGTCAGTCTGCAGCAGGTGAGGTCCAGTCCTAGCCCTGCCAACCACTCAGTGCCCTAAATGGCTTCCCGAGTCCAGCAAGAGACAGCCAGTAGGGCCACGGCTCCCAGCTGGGCAGAGGGAGGACCAGGCTGGACCAGGGCAGGGCACAGGCCCCAGAGTGGAGGTTCATTCAGGGAGCAGATGTAATCAGAGCGTGATTGTAGACTAACAGAAACCATTGTGGGGTGGGGACCCCAGTCCTCTCGTGCCGCAAGTAGCCAAATACTGCACACTTCCCCAAGGAGAAGACTTGGGGCACCAGCGAGGCTCCTCATCCCTGCGGATGCCCTGTCCCAGTGCGGGCAGTGGTGAGGAAGGCACATGGGTGCCAAGGCATTTATTTTAAGATCCTGATCCCATTTCCCGCAGCCTACTCATCCTTTGTCCCACCTGATCACCTGTACCTGGCCTGAACACAGCCCTACTGGCACAGAAGAGGGTTTTCCTATCGGCCTGACAGCAGCCCTTTCATCCTCCTCTCTCCCTCTGGAGACTGAGGAAAGCTCCCAGCCTGGCAGGAAGCTATCAGATAACCAACCCTCCCTGGCTGTGCTCAGAAACACTCCTCCCCTGGGGCTGGCTCTCTTTTACCTCTGGCCTTTGTCCTACTTTTTCTCCTGAATCTCATCTCTTGGGCTCACTGTAACCCAGGTCATCACTTCCAGTTCCCCCGGGAGCCTGCGGCCCTAGGAACTCCTCCCCAGCTGCGTGGACAGTGTGGCTCTCAGCACAAACCCCAGCCGGGGCTGGCAGGAGTCCTGAGCAGCTGCAGCTGGCACTTGTCTAACAGTGAAACTAGTGTTGCTACTGTGGGATCGTCCCCTTGTTTGTAGCAAATACAGCCCTCCTCAGCAAAATCCCCACCCTCATCAAAGAAATGGTTCTGCTTACCTTTGCTCACCTCCAAAAATGAATCCCTATCCAGGGAACTAGCATATCCTTGAAAGGTGCCTCCCTGTCCCCTGTCCCTTCCAGAAGAGGGCTAGGGCCTGGGCTACTGAGAAAAGCATTGCTGGGAGGAAGGGACTGAGGCTCCTAGGGAAGAGACCCCATCTCCATGCCCCAGTCTGATAACCAGAAAACAACGATAATAGTAGTTTTATAATAACACTTTGCAACCAGTGATACTAGCAACAGTGATCACTCAAGCACCTGCCGTGTGCTGGGCCTGAGGTCAGCACGTGAAATGTGTTCTCTTCCATCCTCACTCCGACCTTCTACAGGTGAGCAAACTGAGGGTCAGAGGGGCCCAGTAATTTGCTCATCACGCTGAGTTCATTAATCACAGATCCAGCTCGACCAGTGTCATCTCTCATTGCTGGGAGGGTTAAACTGGACAGTGTCTACTAGAGAACTTTGTAAGCCACGCATATTAACCAGCCCTCTTGGTGATCTGGTCGTGGTTGTAGAATTTGAAGCATCAGCAGACAAATAAGAGGTTTTATGCTTCTCTTGGAGTAGGTGGGGTACTTTTTCCAAACACTTCTCCCTCCAAAATTACTAACTTCCTAAGACTCCTGAAAACCCACCAAGGCTCTTAGCAAAGTTGGCAACTCACGCCTCTTTTCCCACCAATGCTATTTTTAAAAAGCAGTTAAATGGTGCTAACTCCTGGAAGAGGGGTGTTGCGGCAGTCAGAACAGGACAAATAGGAGAGTTGTCCTTATTCTCAGATTAAGGGACAAGGTGTGTCCTGCTCCCCCCTAGACATGCTGGAGCCTACTGAAGTCAGTCTTTCCATGAGCCAGCGCGATTGCCAGGTGCTCCAAAACTAAGCCATTCCAAGACCCAAACATTAAGGAAGCAACTGTATAAAGTACAGTTGGGGGAGGACTGGAGATGGCAAGTGCAAAGGCCCTGAGGCAGGATGGGTGAGTGGAGTTCTATGGATGGAGATAAGGCCAGTAGTGGTGGTGGGGGCAGAGTAATGAAGAAAGGTTGTTTCCTGTACTCCCGTCCTCCTCCTTGTTTTGCCATCTCTGTTCCACGTGGCTCAGACTTTTAAATCAGACCTGCATTCTAGCTATTAATCTCCATTTCCTTCTCTCTGAAATAAGAACACCTGTCTCCTTGGGCTGTCAAAAGGATGATGTGAGATCATGCCCATAGAGTGCCCAGCACAGTGGGCATTCAATATGCATGTTCTCTCCCCTTTCGTGACCACACGCTCCACCTGAGAATCCTGGGTGCCAGGCCTCCTTCCTAGGTCTGGCCAGAGGCCCGGCATTCTCTTCTCCCTGAGAGGTGGGGGCAGCCTGTCTCTGACTTAATTTCTGTCCCCACAGGATAATGCACAATGAAGTAAACGAGGCAGAGAGCATCCCGGAAAACATAGCCATGGAGGGCGTGTTCAGGGAAGGCTGTGAGACCCTCCTGGACACCAGCCAGACTTTTGTGAGACAGGGCATGGCACCCTGCCTCCCCTCAACCTCAAGGTAGGCCCCAGCAGTGGTGGCATTCAGGGACACCACCAGTTGGTTTGGCTGTCATGTGCCAAAATCCGCCAACATAATTGCAGAGTATTCCAGGGCTGCTGGAGGAATGTGACAGCTGTATGTAAATGTCAGTATCTGCACACACAGATGCAGATATTACTGGTTTTCACAGCTCCCTTCTCTCCAGATGTACACATGATTCTTCCCAGATGCCCTTGCTGTGTCTGTGGATGTGACAGTAAACAGTGGCATGTCCTTTTGGGGAGAGAGGAGTGGAGGAGAAGGACAGATACTGATTGGCCCTGTGAATCACAAGCATGTTCAGCATCCGAGGGGAAGTCGTGTGGGTCAGTCCCTCTGTCCCTTGCTCATCATCCTAGGCCTCTTGTGGGAGGCCGTGATCACAACGGTTCTCATGGGTAGGAGGTTTCTTCACCCTCAGCCTCCACTCTCCTTGGGAGCTGTGTTTGAGAGGCACAGCCTTGTGAGGAGGCAGCCAGAGGCTGTGACTGAGGGGACTGACTTCCAACTCAGAGACGTTAGAGCCACAAGGAGTTTGAGGGTCAGCTCTTCAGATTCCACTTGCTGTGGGACCCGCAGCTTCTGCTTGCATGCCCCCGAGGTGACCTCCACCTCAGATGGGCCTCCTGAGTTCCTTCTATCCAGCCCTGGGACTCTCTGAGCAGATGAAAGGCTCGCCAGCACATCCTGTGGCCTGTGCAGCTGCCTTTGGCCCCTGCTGCCCTTAGCAAGGGTATCGTCGACTTGGAGTTCTGTCCTGAGGCCCTCTGTGTGGCCCCTTGTGCCCTGTCCCTAGGCCGACCCTGTGACCTGCTGAGCCCAGAGCCAGCCTCCCTGTGTCCTGGCTCCCTCTGAGCTGCATTGGGCCCAAGCTGGAAGTGGCCCAAAGGATGACGTCTCCTGGGGTGGGCAGTGTCACCACAGTCCAGGAGTCTGCTCCATTGCCCTGATCCTAAGCATTTCCTCCCCTCCTGAGGGGCTGGGCTCGATGTGGCGACCAGACAAGGGGGCCCAGCAAGCTTCCAGGCAGTGATGGACGTGGGGAGGAGGTAGAGTGGTGGCCCAGAGCAGGCCTGGGGTGATGGAGCGTCAGGGAGGGCTTCCTGAGGAGGCATCACTGGAGTCGAGTCTTGAAGGGTAAGTAGGAGCTCACAGGGTGGATGGGGTGAAGGAAGGCCCTTCCGGGCCAAGGAGCAGCACTCAGGAGCCACAGGTAACTTGCCCTGGAACTAGAGTGGGAGCAGAGAGGGGAGACGATGGTAAGGAAGGAGAGGTGCTGGAGCCAGCTGCTGGCAGGACTTGAAGGCCTGAGTCCCGAGGACAGTGAGGAGCTGGCGGAGTAAGTGGGGAAAGGAGGCCTGGAGCACGTCTTAGGGGAGCGGGGACAGCAAATGGGTTCACCACAGTCCCCTGCTCTGCCCGGGAGTGTCTTCGGAGTGAAACTTGTTGAGGATTGGGGGCTCTCTGGGCTCTGCAGCCCAGCATGTCGTGACTGATTGGTGATGTCTGCTGCGGCTGTGTGTGGCAGCAGGTGCCCTGTGTCTCTTGCTCATCCCTCTGGGCCAGAGCCAGCTCCACACTTGTCCAGCCTCCTCCCTCCCCCAGACCCAACTCTAAAGAGATACAGCCTTTTAGATACAGGATACAACCTTCCTTAGAGAGGGAGTACAAACAATATCGTAGTTGGCCTAAATTCAGCCACCATTAAGAAAGCTTTCAACAATATACTTTATTTCAATCACAGAAACTAACTCCTAATCTAATACTGCATTAATCTATTAATTCATAGAAGTAGTACTGTTATTATGAGGAACAAGAATTATTTGTCCTTGCAACATCTTAGAACAGATAATCATTGAAAGTTAACAATAAAATAAATTCAACCCAATAATTCTTTATTACCTTAATTGTTAACCCAACACAGGTAGGCATTCAAGGAAAGCTTTAAAAAAGTAAAACAAACTCGGCAAACCCAGCCCCCACCTGTTTACCATAAGCACCTCCTCTGGCATTTCTGGTGTTACAGGCACTGCTTGTCCAGTGATACAGTGTAAAGGCCACAGTGACTGGACCCTGCAAAGGCAGCATCATCATTTGTTGTCTAAATGAGGACTTGTATGAATGGCCACTCGAGGGTTTTACTCTCTCTTACTTTTAATCAGTGAAATTAACCGTTCCCTGAAGAGGCGGGAAGGACAAAATAAGATGAGATGTCCCGCTGGAGCTTCAATTAATTCAAAAAACACAAAGGTAAGCCAAATCAAGGGGTAACAAAACTTAAATGGACTAACAATTTTGGTTGGGGTGACCTCAGAGAAGAAAATAACCTCTGAGTGATTAAAATCTAGACCATCTAGTCAAAATATTTCATCACTTATTGATCCAAAATATTGATCAACAGAACAAGTTACCCTCAGGATAACAGCACGATCCTATTCTAGAGTCCATATCCACAATAGGGTGTATGACCGCGATGTTGGATCAGGAAATCCCAGTGGTGTAGCCACTGTTAATGGCTCATTTGTTGAACGATTCAAGTCCTATGTGATCTGAGTTCAGACCAGAGTAATCCAGTCGGTTTCCATCTATTCCGTATTTCTCCCAGTACGAAAGGGCAAGAGAAACAAGGCGTACTTTACAAAAGCACACTCAAACTAATAGATGATATAATGTTAATCTAATATATATATGTATATAGCCCTGCCTATGAATGGGGTTTGTTAGGGTGGCTGATTGATTGCATAAAAAGTAAACCTTTATAGCCAGAGTTTCAATTTTTCTCCCTAACAACATGTTCATAATCAATCTACTTTTATTAATTGTCCCCAATCTACTTTCCGTAGTATTCCTTACACTAATAGAATGAAAAGTATTAGGTTATATATGACTCCGTAAAGGACCACATATCATTGGCCCCATGATCTGTGTAGACACCAGTATTTACGTCAGTGTCACAAGGCCATCAGCTGGAGTTCACATTGGAAAACGTGCCTGGGAAGACACCCTACAAAGGACCCACTAGCACACAACTGGATAAGTAATTTGGACTTTTATCGACTACCTAGTATTTAAAATGGTAGGATAAGGATGCAGGATTCTAAAGTGTTCATGGAAATGCTGAATGCACAATTCAGAAACAAGGAATAATCGACAAGATAAACCAACTCCAATAGATTTATAATTGCTTACATGTATACATTAAGAGTTTTTGCTGAGCAATTAAGTATGCATGTATTTGTCTTGATGAAAACATGAAACTTTATGTTGAATAAAAATGGGCCATTTTCCTGTATTAGTACATTACTACTCATCATTTAGTCAATTTCTATAGTTAATGAAGTTATAGACATAATTACAAAGGCATGCAAATAACTATGAATGAATCTGGAAATTGTAGGGCCAAAAATAATGTTTTCAATATTATGTATTAGAATATGTATATACATAACAAGGATGAGAGAAAACTTTGATTAAAGGAGATTAAAATGTAATCTAATCTTAAAAGAGTAAAAAGAGTGTCAGTCCTGGGGGACTGGGGATAGGCAGTAAAATTTCACACAATTCTGAGACTGGAAATGGGCCATTCCCTACTTTCATTTTTTTATTGTTGTTGCCAAGGGAATTTGGCCACCAAGAACAGAGAGATGGAAGGGAAAGAGGACACGGAGGGATATTGCAGACATGGGAATGGTTCCATTTTCAGGACACCTTAGAGAGCCAGGTGTCCATATTCTAGATCACGTAACCACAAAGAATTTCCCCTGGGAGATGCCTTCTGTAGCTCTTCCCTCCAAATTTCCACTCATTGCTCCTGGTGAGAGCATCCCAAATGAGAACAGGCTGGAAGGAAGACAGAGCTGTCTGGAGGAAAGCACATCTTGTAAATTGACCCTGCTCTGGAGCTGGCTGGGCAGAGGACAGGAGCTGCACGATGGATACCGGCCCCTCTTCAGTCCAGGGACTTTTCTTTATTGCCCAAAGCACTGACTGTAACACTGAGGTTCCCTGAAGGCCAATGAGCTGAGGTGTGAGACTAAGGTGTCAATAAAGCACTTGAAGCAACATGTTTTCATGTGTATCAATATGTGTATAACTAGGGAGAAGTGCCCTAACGTCTTTAAGATCCTTAAGGGAAATTTGACTCACACCAATTTAGGAATCATTGGCAATAACATGTCATGTAGAAGAAGGATCGTCAATCTAAATGAACTTATTCACACACTCAGTGTCCTAGTCAGTATGGGATGCTGTAACAAAAACACCAGACTGGGTACTTTATTTATTTAGTATTTTTTCTGAGGAAGATTCACCATGAGCTAACATCCGTGCCAGTCTTCCTCTATTTTGTATGTGGGTCACCCCCACAGCATGGCTGCCAATGAGTGGTATAGGTCTGTGTCCACGAACCGAACCCAGGCCACCAAAGAGGAGCTCACTGAACTTAACCACTAGGCCATGGGGCAGGCCCTAGACTGGGCATTTTTGGGTTTTTTGTGTGTATGTGTGAGGAAGATCAGCCCTGAGCTAACATCTGATGCCAATCCTCCTCTTTTTTGCTGAGGAAGATTGGTCCTGGGCTAACATCTGTGCCCATCTTCCTCTACTTTTTATATGGGACACTGCCACAGCATGGCTTGACAAGTGATGTGTCAGTGCGTGCCCGGGATCTGAACATGTGAACCCTCGGGTAGCCAAAGCGGAGCACCCACACTTAGCCACTGCACCACCAGCCCATCCCTAGACTGGGCACTTTTAACAACAGAAGTGCATTCCTCACAGTTCTGAAGACTGGGATGTTCAAGATCTAGGTTCAAGCTGATTTGTTTTTGGTGAGCGCTCTCTTCCTGTTTTACAGAAGGACAGCTTCTTGCTCTACCCTCATCTGGCAGAGAGCTCTGGCCCTCCATCTCCTTATAAGGGCACTAATCCCATCATAGGGGCTTCATACTCATGGCCTCATCTAACCAAATTAACTCCCAAAGGCCCCACTTCCAAATACCATCATGTCGGGGATTAGGATTTTAACATATGAAATTGGGTTACATAGACATTCAGTCCATAGCATTCATGAAACCAACAATTAACAAATGTTTATAGAAGTCATACAGTCCCAACTGAAGAATGTTCTGGAGATCATGTGGCAAATGATACAATGTCTTTCCCTTCACAGAGTCTTCTAGTGGAGGCAATAAAAATTAACAGCCAGGAGGAGTGACCTCAGCGTCATGGCACAGTGAGCTTTCCTGTAAACTCTTCCACCTATAAGATACAACAAAAGGAACAGTCACAGACCAACAATGGAATCCTAGACAGTGAAAACCAAGATCGGAAAGATCCACACTGCCGCACATCGGAGAGTGGAACATGCTGGGCCCCCAGAGGAAGTGCAGAGACGGAAGGAGAACTCCTCTCCCTCCCCATCAGATCAGTGATCCCGGTCCCGGAGGCTCCCAGAGAGGGGCAAGGGACGGCCCTCTGGGGGGGATCCATAGCTCTGCAGGCTCTCTCAGCCAGTGGGAAACTCCCACACAGAAGACTCAGAACTGCTATGAGGTACCATCAACATCTGAGCACCCCAGAGAGCAGATAATGAGGGGCGAATGAGAAGCCCCCCACACCAGGGACCCAGCGGGCAAAAGAGAGAGTCCCCCCTCCCCACAAACCAGACCCTGCAGCTCAGCCAACCAGGACAGACCAAGCGACCTGCGGATCGCAGTGAACAGCTGCAGCAGAGGGCAGGGGGCTCAGATTACACAGCCCTTTACCCCCTCACAGTGGCGGTGGGTGGAAATTGCAACCAGATATTTCCAGGATGAGGAAAAACAAAGCCAATACAGGAACTACAATGCAAAGGTACATGAAATCACCAGACCAGAAGGGAAATGACAAGCACCCAGAAACCAACCCTGAAGACACAGAAATCCATAACCTAAATGACAGAGATTTCAAAATAGCTATCATAAAAACACTCAATGAAATACGAGACAACACAGACAAACAATTCAATGAGATTAGGAGTTTCTTCACAAAAGAGATTGAAATCATAAAGAAAAACCAATCAGTGCTCATGGAGATGAAGAATACAATGGAGGATCTATGCAGAAATAGAAGTACAATGATGTACACCTGAAATTTTTACGATGTTATAAACCAATGTTACTGCAATAAACAAAAAATTTAAAAAAAAAGAATACAATGGAGGAGATAAAGGAGAATCTGGAATCTTTAAAGAACAGAGTTGACAATATGGAGAAAAGAATTAGCCTTATAGAGGATAGGAATACAGATATGCTCCAGATGGAAGAGGAGAGAGAACTAAGACTAAAAAGAAATGAAGAAAGTCTCCAAGAAATATCTGACTCTATGAGGAAATGTAACATAAGAATGATAGGTAGTCCTGAGGGAGAAGAGAGGGAAAGAGGAACAGAGAACCTATTCAAGGAAATAGTAGCTGAGAATTTCCCAAATCTGGGGAAGGAGCAGGAAACACCAGTAAGTGAAGCCAACAGGTCACCTAAATATGTCAACAGGCAAAGGCCCACTCCACGACATCTAGTGGTAAGTCTGGCCAAAGTCAATGACAAGGAAACAATATTAAGGGCAGCTAGACAAAAACAAAAAATAATGTACAAAGGAACTCCCATCAGGCTCTCAGCAGATTTCTCAACAGAAACTTTACAGGCTAGGAGAGACTGGAATGATATATTCAAAATACTGAAAGACAAAAACTTTCAGCGAAGAATACTCTATCCAGCAAAAATATCCTTCAAATATGATGGAGAAATAGTAACTTTCCCATATAAACAAAAGCTAAGGGAGTTCATGGCCATGAGACCCCCATACAAAAATACTCAAGAAGGCCCTCAGGCCTGAAAAAAAGAAGAGAAAGGGAATAGAAAGCTTAGAGCAAGGAGAAAATAGGTAGACAAACTCAGAAAAATAGTAGATCTTTACTCGAATAGGTTAGCAACCACTTAAGAACCAAAACAAAGATCAAAGGAAGGAATCCACCAAAAATAAATTTAACCTCAACACTGTAAACACACACCCACAACACAAGATAGAATAAGGTATAACAAGAATGACTTAGAAGGCAAAGAGGAAAGTGATTGAATTGACTTAGTATAAGGAAATAGGAGGCCATCAGATAATGGACTATCTCATACACAAGATTTTTTATACAAACCTCAAGGTAACCACTAAATAAATAAGGAAAACAAAATCACATACAATAAACAAAGAGAAAACTAGAAGAGTCATAAGATAGAACAACCAAACTGAATTGGCAGTCCGAAACAAATGGGACAAGAAACAAAGGAAATGCAAAAGAACCAGAAAATAAGTGACAAAACAGCAACATTAAGCCCTCATATATGAATAATTACCCTAAATGTAAATGGATTAAACCCTCCAATCAAAAGATACAGAGTGGCAGGATGGATTAAAAAGCAAGACCCAACAATATGCTGCCTCCAAGAAACACATCTCAGCTCTAAAGACAAGCACAGGCTCAGAGTGAAAGGATAGAAGACAATACTCCAAGCTAATGGCAAACAAAAGAAAGCAGGTGTTGCCATACTCATATCAGACAAAGTAGACTTCAAGATAAAACAGGTTAAAAGAGACAAAGAAGGGAAATATATAATGATAAAAGGGACACTCCACCCAGAAGATATATCACTTATAAATATATATGCACCCAACATAGGAGCACCAATGTACATAAAGTAACTATTAACAAAACTAAAGGGAGGTGTTAACAACAACACAATAATAGTAGGGGATCTTAATACCCCACTTACATCAATGGATAGATCATCCAGACAAAAAGTCAATAAAGAAATAGTAGACTTAAATGAAAAACTGGACGAGATGGACCTAGTAGACATATACAGAGCACTCCATCCAAAAACAGCTGACTACACATTCTTCTCAAGTGCGCATAGAACATTCTCAAGGCTTGACCATACCTTGGGAAATGAAGCAAGCCTCAATAAATTTAAGAAGATTGAAATCATAACAAGCATCTTTTCAGACCATAATGCTATGAAACTAGAAATCAACCACGAAAAAAAACTGGGAAAGAGACAAAAATGTGGAAATTAAACAACACGCTAGTGAACAACCAATGGATCATTGATGAAATTAAAGGAGAAATCAAAAACTACCTGGAAACAAACGAAAATGAAAATATGCCATATCAAACCACATGGGATGCAGCAAAAGCGGTCCTGAGAGGGAAACTCATAGCGATACAAGCCCACCTTAACAAACAAGAAAAAGCCCAAATAAGCAACCTTAAATTACACCTAACAGAACTAGAAAAAGAAGAACAAACAAAGCCCAAAGTCAGCAGAAGGAGAGAAATAATAAAAATTAGAGCAGAAATAAATGAAATTGAGACCAAAAAAACAGTAGAAAGGATTAATGAAACAAAGAGTTGGTTCTTTGAGAAGATAAACAAAATCGACAAACCCTTAGCCAGGCTTACTAAGAAAAAAAGAGAAAAGGCTCAAGTAAATAAAATTAGAAATGAAGGAGGAGAAATTACAATGGATACCATGGAAATATAGAGGATTATAAGAGAATACTATGAGAAATTATATGCCAACAAATTGGACAATCTAGAAGAAATAAATTCTTAGACTCATACAACCTCCCAAAACTGAACCAAGAAGAAACGGAGAATCTGAATAGACCAATCACAAATGAAGAGATTGAAATAGTAATCAAAAACCTCCCAAAAAATAAAAGTCCAGGACCAGATGGCTTCTCCAGTGAATTTTACCAAACATTCAAAGAAGATTTAATACCCATCCTTCTCAAACTATTCCAAAAAATAGAGGAAGATGGAACACTTCCTAAATCATTCTACGAGGCCAACATCACCCTGATACCAAAACCAGACAATGACAATACAAAGAAAGAAAATTACAGGATAATATCGCTGAACATTGATGCAAAAATCCTCATCAAAATATTGGCAAACCGAATACAACAATACATTAAAAAGATCATACACCATGATCAAGTGGGATTTATACCAGGGATGCAGGGATGGTTCAACATCCGCAAATCAATCAACGTGATACATCACATCAATAAAACAAAGAATAAAAACCACATGGTCATCTCAATAGATGCAGAGAAGGCATTTGACAAGATACAACATCCATTTATGATAAAAACTCTCAACAAAGTGGGAATAGAAGGAAAGTACCTCAACATAATAAAGGCTATTTATGACAAACCCACAGCCAACATCATACTCAACAGGGAAAGAATGAAAGCCATTCCTCTGAGAACAGGAACGAGGCAAGGCTGCCCACTCTCACCACTCCTGTTCAACATAGAACTGGAGGTTTTGGCCAGAGCAATTAGGCAAGCAAAAGGAATAAAAGGAATCCAAATAGGTAACGAAGAAGTGAAACTCTCACTATTTGCAGATGACATGATTGTATATATAGAAAACCCTAAAGAATCTGCTGGAAAACTATTAGAAATAATCAACAACTACAGCAAAGTTGCAGGGTACAAAATCAATCTACAAAAATCAGTTGCATTTCTGTATGCTAATAACGAACTAAAAGAAAGAGAGCTCAAAAAGATAATACCATTTACAATTACATCAAAAAGGATAAAATACCTCGGAATAAATCTTACCAAGGAAGTGAAAGACCTATACAATGAGAACTACAAGACATTATTGAAAGAAATCAATTATGACATAAAGAAATGGAAAGACATCCCATGCACGTGGATTGGAAGAATAAACATAGTTAAAATGTCTATATTACCTAAAGCAATCTACAGATTCAATGCAATCCCAATGAGAATCCCAATGACATTCTTCACGGAAATAAAAAAAAAATACTAAAATTCCTATGGGGCAACAAAAGACCCCGAATAGCTAAAGCAATCCTAAGAAAAAAGAACAAAGCAAGAGTCATCACAATCCCTGACTTCAAAACATACTACAAAGCAATAGTAATCAAAACAGCATGGTACTGGTACAAAAACAGACACACAGATCAATGGAACAGAACTGAAAGCCAAGAAATAAAACCACACATATACAGGCAGCTAATTTTCGACAAAGGAGCTAAGAACATACAATGGAGAAAGGAAAGTCTCTTCAATACATGGTGTTGGGAAAACTGGACAGCCACATGCAAAAGAATGAAAGTGGACCATGTGCTATCGCCATTCACAAAAATTAACTCAAAATGGATCAAAGACCTGAAGGTGATACCTTAAACTATAAAACTCATAGAAGAAAATATAGGCCACACGCTAGTTGACCTTGGTCATAAAGGAATCTTTTCGGATGACATGCCTACCCACACTAGGGAAACTAAAGAAAAAATAGACAAGAATTTATCAGATTAAAGAGCTTCTACAAGACAAACGAAATAATCAAGATGAACAGACATCCCACCAGTTGGGAGAGAATATTTGCAAAACATACATCTGACAAGGGATTAATCTCCATAATATATAAAGAACTCACACAACTGAACAACAAAAAAACAAACAACCCGATCGACAAATGGGCAGAGGAAATGAACAGACACTTCTCCAAAGAAGATATACAGATGGCCAATAGGCACATGAAAAGATGTTCAACATCATTAATCATCAGGGAAATGCAAATCAAAACAACACTAAGATATCACCTCACACCTGTTAGAAGGGCTATATTCACCAAGACAAAAAACAACAAATGTTGGAGAGGATGTGGAGAAACAGGAACCCTCATACACAGCTGGTGGGAATGCAAACTGGTGCAGCCTCTATGGAAAACGGTATGGAGATTCCTCAAAGAATTAAAAATAGAGATGCCCTATGATCCAGCCATCCTACTACTGGGAATCTATCCAACGAACCTGAAATCAACAATCCAAAGAGGCTTATGCACCCCTATGTTCATTGCAGCATTATTCACTATAGCCAAGAAGTGGAAGCAACCTAAGTGTCCCTCGACTGATGATTGGATCAAGAAAATGTGGTATATATATACAATGGAACACTACTCCGCCATAAAAAAAGACAAAATCGTCCCATTTGCAACAACATGGATGGGCCTGGAGGGTATTATGTTAAGTGAAGTAAGCCAGAAAGAGAAAGACAAACACTGTATGATCTCACTCATATGTGGAATATAAACCAACACATGGACAGAGAAAACTGTATTGTGGTTACAAGGGCAATGGGGGTGGGGGGCAGGCACAAGGGGTGAAGGGAGACATATATATGGTGATGGACAAACAAAAATGTACAACCCAAAACTTTACAATGTTAAAAACTATTAAAACATCAATAAAAATAATTAACAGCCAAACAAAGCTTGTGATATTTAAAAGCTAAC
This sequence comes from Ceratotherium simum simum, assembly GCF_057802395.1. Taxonomy (NCBI): domain Eukaryota; kingdom Metazoa; phylum Chordata; class Mammalia; order Perissodactyla; family Rhinocerotidae; genus Ceratotherium; species Ceratotherium simum. Next base: position 59,374,147 of record NC_141917.1, on the reverse strand, counting down.
ATAGATCAATTATGACAGATTGTACTTACAATTGTCTTCTGGTGAGATAGGTCTGATTATCAGAGTCCAGATTCAGAAAATTCCCCCGGGTGAGGGCATGTCTGGCAATCTCACCTAAAAAGGCTCTTCCCTTTTTGAAATTTTATTTCATCTAGTCCTTTTTGCTTCCACATCCCTTTGGTGTTTTCAAATATACAGTATTTATTAAATCAATGTTTAATTGTTGCTCTGCCTTTATCACATCTGATTGGAAGCAGAAGTTACTGGACTTGGCTGGAACCAAATTTCAGTTCATTTTTCCTCCTCTTTCTGCTCAGACTCTCTTCTCTCACTGTGGAAATAGCAAATGTGTTAGGGGAGAAGCCACATGGAGCTGGTTCTCACAATCTTGCGCTTCCTTCATCTGGGAGATTGTAGACCCCCAAGTCCTGTCTGCACAGGATGTTCTATGACCCTTGAAACAGCTATTCCGTGTGCGTTGTCAAGCTTTTATAGCTGCCCAAAGAAAGCTACTCAATAAACGTGGAATCTGCAGTTATTTTACCCTGAAATGTTTTAAATGTTTTAAACCAATGAATATTTGTCATTTTTCAATGAGTATTTCTATAATTTTATAAGAAACATTTAAACAGGAATTTTAACAGCAATAATGGCTGTTCTTTGGCCAGAATTCCATGTCATTCATTGTTTGGAATTATATCTAAGCTTTGAAGCACTCTCCTCAGTGCCTTTTAAAATATCACTGTTCCTTACATTTAAATATCTTGTGATGGGTTTCTATCAGTCACCTCCTTTGTACCATTTCAGATCCTCTTGGCTCCTCATACCCTTGAGTCATATGTCATTTAGCAACCAGCTTTGAGGGTATCATATTTGCTTTATGCAAGTGCCTCCTGACTGCTCCCCACATTCTTTCCCCATGCCCTCTGCCTCTCCCTCTCGCCCTGGGGTGTCCATGTTGATGCTGAGGTGTGAAAAAACCCCTGATCAAGCCAACACGTGCAAGGCCACGTTCCTTGTTGAGTGGATGTGTGTGTGTTCAGCAATTCTGTATGGTCACAGGGTGCATGGCTATGATGGCATCTATGTGAAGGTATGTTTTGTTGATGTTTGTGTGTGTTTAGAGAGTTCAAGTCACTGTGGGCTCTGAGACAGTGAGTGGTCTGTATGTGTGTGAGTTTGTGTGTATGTTCTGCTTATCAGTGTGCATTATCAGGTGTAGTTTACAGTCTGAATGCTGATGGTCATTTGCAAATAGTGTGCATGTGGGCGTTAGTGTGTGTTGTCAGCATTTCCACATGTTCAGAGGATGTCCGTCATTGTGGGAATGTGTGGAATAAGTACGTTGTTAGAGATTAGGGTGGGCACCAACACCGTTTTCCTGTTCAACCCTCAACACCCCTGAAGACACATTGAGTCCAGACAGACACAGGTCCCATCAGGCCCACAGAGATCCTACTCAGCTGTTCCCTCCCCATCACAGAAATATGAATGGGTAGCCAAGGACCACTTGATATTTGAGGAATTCCTCTAGCACGAAAGATGGAGCAAGAAACACACTGAGGTGAGGGACTAAAGGAGCAGCAGGGAAATCCAGAGATCATAGTGAAACTTCAATTACATCTCTAGTAACATCTTCAAAACTATTAGAGATGGGCCGGTCCCATGGCCTAGTGGTTACGTTCAGAGAACTCCACTTCAGCAGCCCAGGTGCAGTTCCTGGGCATGGACCTACACCACTCATCAGCGGCCAGGCTGTGGTGGCAACTCACAAACAAAATAGAGGAAGATTGGCACAGATGTTAGTTCAGGGTGAATCTTCCTCAGCAAAAAGAAGAAGATTGGCAACAGATGTTAGCTCAGGTTGAATCCTCCTCAGCAAAGAAAATACAAAAGAAGATAAAACATCCATTAAGTGTATATATATGTATTGATGTTACTGCACAGTATTGGGGTTCTCTTGCCCAATGCACATTAAAAAAGCCAATTATTCTGGCATCAGCTTTTGGAAAATGAATTGTAGCCTTATTTTGTGAGACTGATCTTCAAGGAGACAGGGGACATGTGTCTGTCTCAGATCTGTCTCCCTGCTCCAGGGCTTGGGACACAATTTATGGAATGAAGGGCAGGCTGGTCTGAAGTGTGGAGGTACATGATTGGAAGTAAGGAGGATTGAGGTAACTGATGATATGCACAAGCAAAGTCAAGTTCATGTCTCTTCATAAGATGTGTGTTCACAAATTTGCAGTGTTACTATGATCTGAGGATGGAGTTTTTAGCTCCTTGATGTCAAAAAGTCACTTATAAAGCATTTGTGCAGGCCTAGTTGATGGGTTGGTGGTCTCAACTGGCCTGAACTGGATGAGGGATCTCAGTTCCTGAAAGAAAACTCTTAACTACTCTGTTGATAAGATGGAGTCAGTTGAACTGGTCCTGCAGGGCCCATGGTTGTGTTGGTATATGCATATCTATGCATATGCATGAGATTATCTGTATGTGTGTTAAACATAGAGTATACACAAAGCCAGACTCTAGTTAAAGTGGTCAGGACAGATTTTAATCAGTAATATACCACTGCAATAGGGAAGAGGGAACAGGATGAACTGAACTCAATTTGATTTGTACAGAGGTGACTGGGCATGTGAAAGGGAGAATGAGGGAGCAGGCAGAGGGATGAGCAGGGGCTCAGTAGAGTCAGGGAGGGAAAAGTTACAGAGTGTTGGTCAGTGCAGTGTGATCTGGCCAGTTGTGTCTGCTGGTTGGAAATGATCAAAGTTTCACTTCTCTTCTCACCAAGTCTGGGAGACAGACACCCTGTCTTCATCTCAAGGAATGGCTCTCAGGACCTTGAGAAATGCACTCCTGAGTTATAAGAGACACACATACAACTCAAAAGGACAGAGGAAAGATTCACAGTTGTAAGCCCTCTTGGGTAAATGCTCTAAGAAAAGGATGTCAGGGGCCAATTACCGGGTGTTGGCCAGAACAAAAAGTCAACTCTTTTGGCTGCCTTGAGCTTTCTCAAGCAGGCACTTTAAGGGGGCAGGGGTCATCCTAGGGATGTGGATTTGAGCTGTTAGAAACTATGTCAGTGTTTAAGTCTTATAATGTGTGTGTGGGGGGTGAAACCATTTGTGCTGAGAGGCTGTAGTTATTATGGACCAAGATTGAGGCCTAGTCGACAAGAGGGCTCAAAGGAGCCTGGCTTGAGTTTGGTCATGTACAGGAAACTATATATATAAATAATATATGTATATTTTTTGAATAATACAAATCACTATATTGAATAATATAATATATTGAATTAAATAATATAAATATATATAATGAATATATATTGAATGTGTCTAAATAAGTATGTGTATATATATTTGAATTAAATAATATAAATATATATATGATTTAAAGGAATATTCAGACACAATAACAGAAATTTCCAGAATTGATAAAAGACTTCTATTCTAGATTCAGGCAGCTGAATACATCTCAAGCACAATTAAAAAAAGAAAATGTAGAGCCAGAACCATCCAGGGAAACCAAAGAACACCAAATACAAAAGAAGATATTCAAAGACCCACAGAGGGACAGAACACTTACAGAGACTTACATTTAGACCTATGATACATTTCTTAACAATGGAAGTCAAGAGAGAGTGGGATTAAATCTTCAAGGTACAGAGAGAAAATAACTTTCATTGTATACCCAATCAAACCATATCTCAAGAACTGGGATGACTTAAAGATATTTTTATGCAAACATTTACCAAGAGTATTACCACCAACAAATGCTCATTAAGGAACTTCGAAAGAATGTACTTTAAGGGGGCCAGCCACCTTGTGTAGCAGTTTAAGTTCAGCATTCTCTGCTTCTGAAGCCTGGGTTCATGGGTTTGGATCCCAGGCGTGGACCTACACCACTTATCAGCCATGCCATGGTGGTGACCCACATACAAAATAGAGGAAGATTGGCACAGATATTAGCCCAGGGCTAATCTTCCTCAAGGAAAAAACTTAAAAAGTAAAAAGGAATGTACTTTAAGAAGAAAGAAATTGATAGAAGAAGGAATACTAAGAGGTAAAAATGGATCATGAGGATAAAAAAGTGTAAACATCTGAATAAATCATTGAAAGCAAGACTTTACCGAACGATAATAATATTGACAATGTGTAACTGATGGAGTTAAAAACTAATGACAAGGGAACTTCTGTTTTAGAGTAGACTAGGACAGGAAAGCACTCTTGCTGCAAAACTGGACAAAGCCAGATAAATTATAAATATATGTTTAGAGAATCAGAGAGCTTCAGAATCAACCAACTAAAATTCCAGAAAGAAGAAAACCTCTTTTATGTGAGCAAGGGTTTTTATCTTTCTTTCCCTGCAGGAGTTTTCTGATTCTGGGTGCTTGCTGAGGATCTGGCTTGCTCAGTCAGAGCCTCGGCTAGGGAAAAGAGAATCTAGCCAAACTTGTAGTGATTCTGTGGGACTGGTGCGGCAGAGGAAACCTGAGGGCTTTCAGACACACAACTGCTCTTCCTCACAGCACCTGTGCTAAGTTTTGGTGCCACACAGAAATCTGGGGACTAGGCCAAAAGCTTCCACAAAGCAAAGTGAAACCTCCAGAAGTGGTGGAAGTGGCCTAAGTCAAACATACTGCTAGTCTGACCTTCAGGGAATTTGCCATATTGTGAAGCGATGTAAGGTAGGAGGCTGGAGAGCTGTGCTGAGATGTCTGATGGGCGTAGCTGAATTTTCTGTGGGCTCCCAAACCTGAGGAGACAGAGATCTGCCAGACTTAGAACCAAACCCCTGTGCTGGAGAGGGGAGCACAGCAAACACAAACAGGGGGAAAGCAGAAGTGGCTGGGTTTACTAAAAGTGAGACCCAGCCCCAACTCTGATCAACGTCTGATTGGACTCAGGTGCTCCAACCTCACTCTGTTTCCCAACAAAGGAAGATAAGGTCATGTGGAACCTCTCGAGTTACGTTACACAGACCTTCCAAAGAAACTGGCGAGAGGATGGAGAAGGCAAGCCACAGACTGGGAGAAGACCTTTGCAAATCACATATCTGACAGGACTATAAAGAACTCTCAAAACTCGGCAATAAGAAAATCCAAGTTTAAAATGGGCACAGATTTGAACACTTCACCAAAGAAGATACACATATGGCAAATAAGCACATGAAAAGATGCTCGACATCATTAACTGAGAGAAAAATGCACATAAAAACCACACTGAGATACAGCTACATACCTATTAGAATGACTAGAATTAAAGAGGTTGACCATACCAAGTGTTAATGAGGATGGAAAGTAACTGGAACACTCCTACATTGCTGGTGGGATCACAAAGTGGTTCAGCCTCTTTGGAAAACAAAGCGGAGTTTGTTATGCTGCTGTAACAAATTAGCACAAATTTCATGGCTTAAAACAACTCAGATCTATTGTTTTTCAGTTCTGTAGGTTAGCAGTCTGACACGGGTCTCCTTGAGCTAAAATCAAGGTGTTGGCAGAGCTAGGGTCTTTTTGGGGGTCTCTAAAGGTTAATCCATTTCCTACCCTTTTCAAGCTTCTAGAGACAACCACATTCCTTAGCCTGTGGCCCCCCTCCTCCACCCTCAAAACCAGGAACTCTGCATCTCTCTGGCCCTGCTTCTCTTGTTGCATCTTTTTTCCACTTGCCTGCTGTTCTTTCCCTTTTAAGGGCCTTTGTGATGCACTGGGCACACCTGGATAATCCAGGATAATCTCCCTATTTTAAAGTCAGTTGATTAGCAACCTTAATTCCATCTGCAAATTTAATTCACCTTTGCCAAGTAAACTAATGTATTCCCAGGTTCAGGGATTAGGACATCTTTGTGGGCCATGACTTTGCTGCCACAAACAGTTTTTAAAATAAAGTTAAACATACACATACCACGTGACCCAGCAATTCCACTTCTAGGTGCTTACTCAAGAGAAGAACACTTATGTTCACATAAGAACGTGTTTGCAAAGATGTATAGCAGCTTTATTCATAGTCTAAAAAGGCAAAACTGAAAATAACTCAAATGTCCTTCAACTGGTGGATGGATCAACTGTGGTCCATTCATACAATGGATACTACATTCAGCAGTAAAACAGAAGGAACTGCTGATACAGTCAACAACATGGATGAACACTCAAATAAATGTATTGTGCTACATGAAAGAATCCAGACTCAAAAGACCAAATACTGTAGGATTCCATTTATATGACATTCTGGAAAAGAAAAACTATAGGGAAAGACAACAGATCATTAGTTACCAGGGGTTAAGGGTGGAGGAAGAGTTGACTACAAAAGAGGAGTTGAAGGGAGTTCTGGGTGCTGGGATTGTTCTGTATCTTGATTTTGGTAGTTGCACAGCTCTATGCATTTGTCAAAACAGTTGTACAAAGAGGAAAACAAATACATCATTTCTCACCCATCAGATTGGCAAAACTTTAAAAATCTGACAATGCTGATCTGACAATTCCCAGGGCAAGGATGACTCAGACACTGTTGGCGGGAATGGAAATTGTTAAAACTTCAGAGGATGATTTGGTTGCAGCTTGTCAAGTTACAGACGCACGTCAGGCTCTGGCCCAGCAATCCACTCACAGGCAGGTGTCCATTCTAGGGAGTCCTTCACATGTATGCTCGAGGAGACACGCACAAGGATAGTCATTAAACATGGTAGGGGAATGAATTAATTGTGGTAAGTAGTTATTTAAAAAAGAAAGGAAAAAATGCATATGGGAAAGAATCAACCCTGCTGGCCACATATATGATTTGAGAAGGTAACTCATTGGTTTGTCTACTTAATAGTACGCAGCACAGAGAGCACTGTACTAGGATTCTGGAGACAAGCATCCGAGCATTTAGTTCCAACTCTGCCACTAAGTAGCAGTCAGACTATGGACGACTTAACTCGAGAAACCTCACTTTCTATTTCCTGGAAATTGAAGAGGTTAGGCTCTACAACCACTAAAATTATTTCCAACTCAACAATTCTATGATTCAATAAGTCAACAATCAAAAATTATATTCCAAAGTACCTATGTTGAGAAACTGTTTTCCCCAGACACCTTGAAATCAGAAACTATCAGAGAAATAGGGCTTCTTAATAAATTGATACATAAAATGGTCCAAATTTTTTGGTACGTCTATGACGAGCTGTTTAACCAAGATCATAACTCAGAAAGAGCATATAAACAGTGAAACCCACCATATTTACTTGGGCCACCCTCAGGTAAAATATATGTCCTCTCCCATTTTAACATTCCAAAACAAATTCACCATACTAATGAGTCCATCTTGTCAAGTTCAGGTCTGTCTAGCCAAAAGTCATTCATGTATATAGTAAGATTCACTTGATTTTTTAACAAAGATAAAATGATGAATGGCTTTTTGTATGTTTGCCTGTTTCATCTATAATGATCTTACATTATAATTTAATAGCTTCAGCCTGCTACAATAATTTAAAGAGCCTTTTGAAACTTGTAATATGCCATGTCCAACAGGATCTAGTAAAAAAATCAGTAGTTCAGAATCCAAAAAAGTTTATTTAGATTCATTACCAACAATACTTACACTTCAAAGACACCAATAACCAACATCTCATTTGTTACTACTGCAGAATTTAATAGGTTGTTAACTTCTGCTATCATCCAAAAGCATAATTAAGATGGTATCATTAAAATGTATTTTTTTAGGAGAGAAGTCAAGATGGCAGTGTAGGCAGACTCTGAAGTCACCTCCACCCCCAGATACAGCCAATTTACAAGTACTTGTGGAAAAATTACCCTTGAGACAGAACTGAAAACTGGATAAGAGGAACTCCTGCAACAATGGACAATCCTAACTGAGGTGGAAGAGGCAGAAACTCCATTCTGGTGAGGAAAAATGCCGCCTGCACAAGCCGCCAGCGTAACGGCCGCTGGGAGCAGCGCACAGGTACGCAGCCCTCCCTGGAGGCACAGGGCCCTGAGCCGGGGAGTTCCCCCGCTGGGGGCATTTTGTGGACCCAGCACAATCCAGACGAGTGGCATAATATCTAACTTTGCCTGCTACTAAAACATTTGGGAGTACCCCCAGAAAAGCTGGTTTACAAAGAAATTAAAACCAGCTCATAAAGGGCCCATGCGCAAACTCACCTGTTTCAGAAAGCAACCTAAAAGCACCAGAAAGAAAGGTGCACAGTGCTTTGGTGAAAAGAGACTCACCTAACAGGCCCTGACTGCATCTCGGTGAGAGGTGAGACCTCTCCAGGGACTGGAACATTGGCGGTGGCCATTGTTGTAGCCTGGTGTGGGCGTGCTGACACAGATGCCATTGGAGTTCTCCCTGAGGCCTGCTAGCCCAGGGTCTGCTCCACCGCTAGAGCACCGATTTAATCCAGCTCAGCCAGAGCAGGCAGCCCACCCTAGAGACTGGCTCCACCCAACAAGAAGCCCTCAAGAAACATGTGGGCCTGCATAGATTGGTGACTGGATTCTCTGCAGCCTGGCAACTGAGCCCACTTCAGTGGGGCAGAGCAGGCACAAGGAGTGGGTGGAGAGTGTGGGGAGGTGCTGCAGTGTGTGGGGCTCCCGCCATGGAAAGACTGGGTCCGCTTCGAGAGGTTGGGGCATGCACACGGGGCAGGATGTGTTGACTGTCTGTGTGGACCTGTGGGCGGCAGGGCTTGTCAGCTGCAGAAAACTTGTGCTTCTCAAAGACCCACATAGGGGGTTTGCCCCACCTTCGAAAGCTTGAAACAATTGGGTGCTCCCATGCCTGAGGCCAGCCACACCCAGTTGCAATCCTCAGAGAGCTGACAAGAGACCTAAAGGCTGGAGGCTTATAGCAATTGTAAGGCCCTGAGCCTAACAACCTGCCACACTGGCGGCCGACTCACTTAAAAGAAATACTGAAACACAAATGTGGTATTAGAACTTGAAGCCAACTGTGCTGGGGCTCCCCACACCTGATAAAGAGACTGAAGGGCCCACAACATCTACAAGCAGCTAAGCATTACAACAGCTGGCCAGGAGCATAACTCGGCCTCCCTGGGTGCCTACAGGGAGAGCAAACAGGCCACAACAGAAGGATACACGTAGCCCACATAGGGGTCACCCCTGGAACATTGAGAACTGAGGGAAGCACACTGCAGGTCTCCTAAGCCATCACTTACATAAAGTCACCTATCCAAGAGCAGGAGATGTAGCTGACCTACTTAATACGTAGACACAAGCACAGGGAAAGAGGAAAAATGAGGAAGTAAAGGAATACATTCCAAGTAAGGGAACAGAACAAAACCCCAGAAAAGGAACTAAGTGAAACAGAAATTAGCTACCTACCAGACAGAGAGTTCAAACTAAGAGTGTTAAGGATGCTCACTAATCTGGGGAGAAGAATAGATGAACTCAGTGAGAATGTCAACAAAGAAATGGAAGATATAAAAAAGAACCAATCAGAAATCAAGAATACAATACTGGAAATGAAAAATTCACTAGAGGGACTCAAAAGCAGAGTAGAGGATACAGAAGAATGGATCTGTGAGCTGGACGAAAGACTAGAAGAAATTACCCAAGCTGAACAGGTAAAAGAGAAAAGAATTAAAAAGAGTGAGGACAGTCTAAGGGACATCTGGGACAACATCAAGCACACTAACATCCATGTTATAGGTGTCCCGGAAGGAGAAGAGTGAGACAAAGGGGCAGAGAATCTATTTCAAGAAATAATAGATGAAAACTTCCCTAACCTAAGAAAGGAAACAGACATCCAGGTACAGGAAGCACAGAGAGCCCCAAACAAGATAAACCCAAAGAGGCCCACACCAAGACACATCATAATCAAAATGTCCAGAATTAAAGATAAAGAGAGAATCCTAAAAGCCGCAAGAGAAAGTCAAGTTACACACAAAAGAAACCCCATAAGGCTATCAGCTGACTGCTCAGCAGAAACCTTACAGGCTAGAAGAGAATGGCATGATATATTTAAAGTGCTAAAAGGAAAAAACTTACAGCCAAGAATACTCTACCCAGCAAGGTTATCATTCAAAATGGAAGGAGAGATCAAAAATTTCCCAGACAAGCTAAAATTAAAGGAGTTTGTCACCAAGAAACCAGTGTTACAAGAAATGTTAAAGGGACTTATTTAATGGGAAAAGAGAAGACCACAAATAGGAAAAATTATCTATTTCCATGACAAGAGGGTAATGGATACAAATGCACAAAAAAGAGGTTAGATATGATATCAAAAACATAAAAGGAGAGAGGAGGGGAGTTAAAGAGTAGAGCTTTCAGACACAGGTCAAACTAAAGAGACCATCAATTCTGTATAGAAGAAGAAAGGAACAGAGAAGGACTACTAAAAGACTCAGGAAAAAAAGTTAAAAAATGGCAGTAAGTACATACTTATCAATAGCTACTTTAAACGTCAATGGACTAAATGCTCCAATTAAAAGGCATAGGGTGGCTGATTGGATAAAAAAACAAGACCCATATATATGCTGCATACAAGAGACACACTTCAGACCTAAAGACCCTCACAAACCGAAAGTGAAGGGATGGAAAAAGATACTCCACACAAATGGCAAGGAAAAGAAGCTGGGTAGCAGTGCTCATATAAGACAAAATAAACTTAAAACAAAAACTGTAAAAAGAGAAAAAGAAGGGCATTACATGATGATCAAGGGAACAATCCAACAAGAGGATATAACACTTGTAAATATCTACGCACCCAATGTAGGTGCACCTAAATATATAAAGCAATTATTAACAGACATAAAAACAGAAATAGACAGTAACACAATAATAGTAGGGGACTTTAACACTCCACTTACACCAACGGATAGATCATCCAAACAGAAGACCAATAAGGAAACATTGGCCTTAAATGACACACTAGAACTGATGGACCTAGTAGATATATACAGAGCATTCCATGCAAAAATCGAAGAATACACGTTCTTTTCAAGTGCACATGGAACATTCTCCAGGACTGATCACATATTAGGCCACAAAACACGTCTCCATAAATTTAAGATTCAAATGATACCCAGCATCTTTTCTGACCACAACAGTATGAAACTAGAAACCAACTATAGGAAGAAAATCAGAAAAGCCACAAGTACAGGGAAATTAAACAAAATGCTACTGAACAACAACTGGGTCAATGAAGAAATCAAAGAAGAAATCAAAAAATACCTGGAGACAAATGAAAATGAAAATACGACATGCCAGAATTTATGGGATACAGCAAAAGCAGTTCTAAGAGGCAAGTTTATAGCAATACAGGTCTATCTCAACAAACAAGCAAAATCTCAAATAAACAATCTAACAATGCACCTAAAGGAACTGGAAAAAGAAGAACAAACAAAGCCCAAAATCAGTAAAAGAAGGGAAATAATAAAAATCAGAGCAGAAATAAATGAAATAGAGACCAAAAAAAAGAATAGAAAAAACTAATAAAACCAAGAGCTGGTTCTTTGAAAAGATCAACAAAATTGACAAACCTTTAGCTATACTCACCAAGAAAAAAAGAGAGAAGGCACAAATAAGTAAAATCAGAAATGAAAGAGGAGAAATTACAACAGACACCTCAGAAATACAAAAGATTATAAGAGAGTACTATGAAAAGTTATATGCCAACCAATTCGACAATCTGGAAGAAATGGATAAATTCTTAGAATCATACAACCTTCCAAAACTGGATCAAGAAGAAGTAGAGAATTTGAATAGACCAATCACCAGTAAGGAGATCAAATCAGTAATCACAAACCTCCCCAAAAATAAAAGTCCAGGACCAGACAGCTTCCCTGGTGAATTCTACCAAACATTCAAAGAAGACTTAATACCTATCCTTCTCAAACTCTTCCAAAAAATTGAGGAGGAGGGGAAGCTCCCTAACTCATTCTACGAAGCTGACATTACCCTGATACCAAAACCAGACAAGGACAACACAAAAAAAGAAAATTACAGGCCAATATCACTGATGAACATCGATGCAAAAATCCTCAACAAAATACTAGCAAATCACATACAACAATAGGTTAAAAAGATCATACACCATGATCAAGTGGGATTTATTCCAGGTATGCAGGGATGGTTTAACATTCGCAAATCAATCAACATAATACACCACATTAATAAAATGAAGAATAAAAATCACATGACCATCTCAATAGATGCAGAGAAAGCATTTGACAAGATACAGCATCCATTTATGATAAAAACTCTGAATAAAATGGGTATAGAAGGAAAGTACCTCAACATAATAAAGACCACATGTGACAAACCCACAGCTAATATCATCCTCAATGGTGAAAAAGTGAAAGCTATCCCTCTGAGAACGGGAACCAGACAAGGATGCCCACTGTCACCACTCCTATTTAACATAGTACTAGAAGTCCTAGCCAGAGCAATCAGGCAAGAGAAAGAAATAAAAAGGATCCAAATTGGAAAGGAAGAAGTGAAACTGTCACTATTTGCAGATGACATGATTTTATATATAGAAAACCCTAAAGAATCCACCAGAAAACTTTTAGAAGTAATAAACGAATACGGTAAAGTTGCAGGATACAAAATCAACATACAAAAATCAGTTGCACTTCTGTACACTAACAACGAAGTAGCAGAAAGAGAAATTAAGAATACCATCCCATTTACAATTGCAACAAAAAGAATAAAATACCTAGGAATAACCTTAACCAAAGAGGTGAAAGAGCTGTACATGGAAAACTATAAAACATTGCTGAAAGAACTTGAAGAAGACACAAAGAAATGGAAAGATATTCCGTGCTCTTGGATTGGAAGAATTAACATAATTAAGATGTCCATAGTTCCTAAAGCAATCTATAGATTCAATGCATCCCTATCAAAGCTCCAACAACAATTTTCACAGAAATAGAGCAAAGAATCCTAAAATTTATATGGAACAACAAAAGACCCCGAATAGCTAAAGGAATCCTGAGAAAAAAGAACAAAGCTGGAGGTATCACACTCCCTGATTTCAAAATATACTACAAAGCGATAGTAACCAAAACAGCATGGTACGGGCACAAAAACAGACACACAGATCAATGGAATCGAATCGAAAGCCCAGAAATAAACCCACATATCTGTGGACAGCTAATCTTTGACAAAGGAGCCAAGAACATACAATGGAGAAAAGAAAGTCTCTTCAACAAATGGTGCTGGGAAAACTGGATAGCCACATGCAAAAAAATGAAAGTAGACCCTTACCTTACACCATACACAAAAATTAACTCCGAATGGATTAAAGACTTGAATGTAAGACCTGAAACTATGAAACTTCTAGAAGAAAACCTAGGCAGTACGCTCTTCGACATCGGTCTTAGCAACATATTTTCAAGCACCATGTCTGACCGGGCAAGAGAAACAATAGAAAAAATAAACAAATGGGACTACATCAAACTAAAAAGCTTCTGCACAACAAAGGTAACCATCAACAAAATGAAAAGACAACCTAACAATTGGGAGAAGATATTTGCAAACCATACATCTGATAAGGGCTTAATCTCCAAAATATACTAAGAACTGATGTATCTCAACAACAAAAAAACTAATAATCTAATTAAAACATGGGCAAAAGACCTGAACAGACATTTCTCCAAAGAAGATATACAGATGGTCAACAGACACATGAAAAGATGTTCAAAATCATTAACTATCAGGGAAATGCAAATCAAAACTACAATGAGATATCACCTCACGCCCATCAGAATGGCTATAATTAACAAGACAGGAAACAACATGTGTTGGAGAGGATGTGGAGAGAAGGGAACTCTCATACACTGCTGGTGGGAGTGCAAACTGGTGCAGCCTCTATGGAAAACAGTATGGAGATTCCTCAAAAAATCAAGGATAGAACTACCATATGATCCAGCTATTCCACTGCTGGGTATTTATCCAAAGAACTTGAAAACACCAATGCGTAAAGATACATGCACCCCTGTGTTCATTGCAGCGTTATTCACAATAGCCAAGACTTGGAAGCAACCTAAGTGTCCATCAAGGGACGAATGGATAAAGAAGCTGTGGTATATATACACAATGGAATACTACTCAGCCATAAGAAACGATGAAATCCAGCCATTTGTGACAACATGGATGGACATTGAGGGTATTATGCAAAGTGAAATAAGTCAGAGAGAGAAGGTCAAATACCGTATGATTTCCTTCATTAAGTAGTAGATAATAACAACAATAAACAAGCACATAGTACGGAGATTGGATTAGTGGTTACCAGAGGGGAAGGGGGGAGGGAGGAGGGCAAAAGGGATAATTCAGCAGGTGTGTGTGGTGGTGGGTTGTAATTAGTATTTGGGTAGTGAACGTGATGTAATCTATGCAGAAATAGATGTATAATGATGTACACCTGAAATTTATACAATGTTATAAACCAATGTTATTGCAATAAACAAAAATTTTTTAAAAATTGTTTTTTAATCATAAATATTAAAACTAATGGTTAAACTATTAAACTAAATGATTAAATATTAAAACTAATGACAACTCATGATCTGTTGTCTTTCCCTATGGTTTATCTTTTCTAGAATATCATATAAATGAAATCCTACCATATTTGGTCTTTTGACCTTTCTCCTTGTCAGTCAAATCAAAATTTGAAAATTCTTGTTCTATGGGCTTTCTAAATCTAAATTCTTACAATTCTAAATGAATATGGAGACAAAACACACACTACATACTGCTTCTATAAATTCATCCTTATCCTATTTTAATTTTAGCACCAACTGCCATGAAAAACCTTTCCACTGAAACCTAAATTCCATACACATTATGTCAATCATCAACTGATCAATCATCAATCTTAACAGAAGGTGAGTTATTATTAGGAAGTTACATAATTTACACTAAAGATTGTTTAAAGCTCCTTTCATTGAATGCAGTTTACAACAATTCACAGGCTTCAAAGTTCGCCTTGCAAATATAGAGTCAATTATCAGAAACCATGAATGCGATTAAGGCTTTTCTATAAAAGTGGTCCCAAGGAAGTAGGAACTGTTTATTTGTTTAAAGAAAGCAATGAGGAGCCCAATAGCCTGAGCGGAGTCAGGCAGAGGAGCCCTGACCGCAGTCCATCTTCTGATGGAAAGTGTTCACCCAGAGATGTCTCGACCTGGCCTAGACGGGGCCTGGGGGGCGCGAACTCAAGGGCACGAGCAGAGGGCAGGAGACTCCCTGCCGCCCCCTGCACCTCCGCTGGGTGGGCAGGAGGCCCTGCGGCGGTGGGTCCCCGCCAAGGCAGAGGGACCGGCAGGCCAGGCGGCGCTCCTCTGCTCCTCCAAGGGACAGAGGTTGGGGTCCCCGCCTGGGGCAGCCCGCCAGCAGCCCCGGCACCCCACCCCATCCACCCCCCGCCCCCCACCGCTCTCCTGCCATCTGCCGCGGAGATCTCCACGCCCAGCCAGCTGCCCACCGGCTACCTCGGCGCCGCCTCCTGCCCAGCGCTCCTCCACACTGCAGAAAGGAGAGATCCCCAGCGCTGAAAATCCTGGAGGAAGGATCCAGAAACTGCCCAATGCCCCCCCAGAAACCCCAGTGGCCGCCACCTCCACACCAGGGACCCCGCCTTGAGTGCGCTGCCGCCCAGAGCTCTCCAGCTCGCTGGTCCCTCTGCTGCTCCGTGCGCTGGTCCTGCACATGCACAGGCCTCCAAGGATACAATGGGAACAGCTGGGGGGGCACCGGGAGGGGACCAAGGTGTCCCTGAGACAGAGAGCGGAGTGGGCTGGGGCTCCACAGCCCTTGACTCAGCTCTCCCTGGATGACCGTCAGCTCCTGGAGAAGATCTGCCTTCCCTTGATGCAGCTCCTCCTGTCCTGAGAAGCGTGTCACAAGATCTAACATTTGTTTAAAAAAGAACGATGACTTCCTTAACACTCAGTGTGTCATGTCCCCAGAAGGATTCTCTGCTTCCCCAGAAGACTAGACAGCGAGCAGCTGGGACCGAGTTCTGACCCAGGGAGGAAGGACGCTGTTGGCGCACCTGTCTCCCCTCTGCCAGCTCCTTCCCCTGATCTGTCCCCATGATGGGGCGACAGCGCTGGGGACTCCTGCAGCTGACAATGCTCAAGTGTTTGCCCACGGTATTACATTTCTTACAGTTTAGTGGTTAAAACGGGAGGCTAGCTGTCGGTTTTTCAGATAATTTCACTTGCAGAAATGTTTTTGGACAAAGAAGTTTGTTTTCTTCATTTCTGATTTTTCAAATCATTAACAATAATTAAAATACTTATTTTCTTAATCTCATTGGTATGCTAAAGCAAACTTAAGTCACTTGGTTTTCACCAAATTGGCCACATTTTCCTTAAAATTTTGGAAGTATTGCTGTTTGATGTAAAGAAAGCTTTTGGGAAGAACAATTACCCTTAGATAATATCTTCCCAGAAAAACGTACAAACACATAGTTATGAGCCATTTTGAGGGGCCTGGGAAATCCAGTTTGAGTTCTACAATGGATCATACAAAGTAAGGTTAAATTAGTAATTTTCTGAGAAGTTTGCAAGTAAATGGTCATGTCGCCTTCACCTAATACGTCTGGTGATTTAAATGAAGGTTGAGCTTAATGATAAAAGTTTTCAAGACACTGAGAAATATTAAGTAAATCTACTTTTAAAAAGGTGCAAATTAAAGTAAAGCCTGCCATTATCCTCTTTAAAACAGAGTCACAGTAGCACTATTGTCAAGGTATGAGAAGGAATAGAAATGCTTTATAAAGTCAATTCCTCACTTCTAAAGGACCTAACATGACATTCTAGAAGTCTCCATAGTCTTTCACTCATCTAGATTTAAATTGCTCAATTTATATTTTAAAGACTAATGAATCTGAGGGCAAAATATTCAAGGTCAGTGTTTAATTGTTTTTCATTGTTGCAAAGTACATGGGTATAAAGTGTGGCTGAAATCCATGGTCTTGGAGAAGAAAAATATACAGAACCTCTCACAGCGTGTCCTGACTTAATCCTACAAATGTCCCAAGAATAAAGCCTCAGTGAATTCCATTCTGTTCTTAGATATGACATCTTTCATTCATAATGAATATTCTCAAATTTGGCTCTAGCTAGTAATTATGTTCCTGACGCAAAGAGGCAATAAAAAAGAATCCATGCTTGATTAAATTGGGCTCAAGAGGACTACTTAGAACCAAAATTTGTTTTTTGCTTTGTTTTTCTTTATCGATTTCTTTCTTTCTCCTCAGCGGAGTCGACAGATAAATGACACAAAGCTGAGAGACTGGAGGGCAGGGTCTTGAAGAATGTGGGATTTCCTAATCTTACAGATCTTTTTTATCTTTAAAGTTCTATGATTTTTGCTATTTATATAGGGGTTCATTTTTTTCATTATTTCTCATAGTGATCATAATAGTGAGACTAACAAAACTTAGCACCTGTGCAACATTTTTCATCATAAAAATTTATGTTATTCTGATAATTGTTAATATTTTAAAAAGCCATTAAGAGCTAATCTGATGCTCAGAGGATTCTTAGCATAGTGAGACTGTTCTGTATGTATTGGGGCTACATGTCACTATGTGTGTGTCAAAACCCATGGAACTGTACAACACAAAGTGTGACCCTTAAACTAGGGACTGTATTTCATAATAACGTATCAATATTGTTCATTCATTATAACAAATGTATCACACTAATGCAAGGTGTTAATAACAGGGGAGATGGGGCTTGGGAGAGAGGGGAGGGGCAGTGTGGTGGGTGTATGGAGCTCTATGTACTATCTGTTCAATTCTCTGTAAATCTAAAACTGTACTTTTAAAAATAAAGTTTTAAAAAATTTTTTGAAATGTAATATAACACTGTAGGACATCTATTATGTGAAGAAGGGCAAGGAAAAAAGAAGTTGAAATGATTTAAACAGTTCAGCTTGTGACAGTTTGAATTGTGGTGTGTTTCTGAAGCCTTAGACAAGGGCAGGACATAGAATTTGAGACATGGATGAAATAAAGGAGAAAGAAGACATCAGAGTGATCACACCTGATCAATTAATATTTAGGACAAATTACTATATTGGATGGATTTGTTTTTATTTTCTTTGCTTTTTAGAAACCTTACACCTTTCTATGAAAGCCACACGTGCACAGTGTCAACAGGTATGTTTCCTACCGAGCGGCACCTGCTTCTCTCCCTCTGCATCTTCTATTCCTTCCCCCTCCTCTCACCACCTCTGACTGATGGTCGCTGTGTCTATCTCCCTTCCTTACTCTCCCTCTCTCCTGTTTTGTTTTGTTTTTTTCTTTATCTTTGTGCTTCTTTCTCCTCTAACACATCAGACTAACCATAACCTTCCTGGTCATTGTTTAGTTCCACTGAAGGGACTCAGTGGTTTCCATCAAGAAATGATAGATCAGTGTTCTGGGAAATTTTTCTCTATTTCAGCTACTTCTCCACCCTCAATCTGAAGCAGGAAATTTTCTTGAATGATGAACCAATTTTTTATATATTTTTTTTTTTGAATCCAAATTTCAGAGCTTCTGGTCATATTGGAAAAATTCCTGAAGAAGGCTGCCTGGAGTTTGAGCTGATAGTTCTTCCTATGGCCATAAAGACGAATCCTCATTTTGCCCATGGGGCCTCAGGAGAAGCCCTCATGACAGAGGAATCCTTGCTAACCCGATGTTGTACCTGGGACTGGCTTTTCCTAAGGCAGTGGTTCTCAAACTCCAGTGTGCCTTAGAACCGTGTGGAGGTCCCCTACAACACAGAATGCTGAGACCATCCCAGAGTTTATGATCCAGTAGGATGGGGGGACCTGAGAATTTATGTCTCTGACCATTTCCCCGGTGATGCTGCTGACCAGCCACACATTGAGAACCACCGGCTTAGAAACCCTAGGTTTCAAAGGATGCTTTGTTTGAGCAAACAGCCAAAACTATCAAAATCTTAATCAATATTCACCAACAACTTGAATGTGTTGGCATTTGGATCTAGAGGCTCCTGAATTTTCAGGGGCTAAAGCAAATATTACTCTGAGTTCAAGGTTTGTGACTCTCCTAAGTGTTGCCCAATTCCTTTGCTTTCTTCCCCTGACCACTACCTAGCTAGGAAAGAATATTAAAAAGAAGCCGGCTTTGATTACTTAATCCTTAGTCAATTAAGATATTTTTGAGTAAGATTTTTTTGACAGAATAGCCAACTTTCTTTTATCCACACTATTTGAAACAAATTATTAGTGATAACAATGGTTATTTACTGAAGACCTAATATGTCTCAAGCCCTTTGTATACTTTTATTGCTCTGCTTCTCAGAACCCTATGGCATGCCAGGTGTGTTTACTGTTTCTCCACCAGTCCTCTAAGGAACCCCCCAGAGCACACTCATATTTGACTTCACCATGCCTTCTCTCATTTAATTTAGCAGTAGATTAAAATCACAGAAGTATCTTTAATGGGTTTTGACCCCCAGCAGGAGAATATCTAAAGTCTACCCAGGACAAATGACTTAGTGTTTGTTTCTGAGAAGTTTCGAGGGACAAAGACTCCACAACCTCCAGAAACCAGTTCCGTTGATTATTAATATCTCTAATCAATGATATGCATTAATTAATTGGTTTTTTATTGCTTGGTTGATTGTCTGCTATATTACTTTGCTATAAAATTTTTCTCTGTGTTTAGTTAAAATAATTTCACCTTATATCCACTTTTTAAATTTAGCCTTCTATGGACTTCCTCATACATTGAAGATGGTAATTGTCACCTATTAGCATTTTCCTCTTCAGTTTAGATAACCTCAGTTTCTTTACTGTATTAAAAATATTTAGTAAATGTGCTTTTTTCTCCAGTTCTTCTCTAGGTTCAATTTTTTGGGTAGTATAGTGGAAAGATGACTTCAGAGGTCCTGTGTGGTAAAGAATCATCTTTGTACTGTATTCAATGTGAATAAAATCTATATTAGTTTTCTGTTCAGTCTAATCTGGAATCTGAACCTTTCCTTCCTTCCTCCCTCTATCGTCTGGAATAGTTAATAATCCCAGACTTAGAGTTTTGCTTGTGGAAAGTGTTTGTTGTTCTTGTTGGTTAGTTGGCTTGAAGTTTTAACACTTCAATTTATTTAGTAGATATATGAGTTTTCCTATTTTATGTTATTTTCTGTGTCAGTTTCCGTATATTTGTTTTTTTATAACGTGAGTTTTGACCTTTGTTGTCTAATTTGTTGCCCTAAGTATTTCACAAAGTGGTGTATCTTGTTAAGATCTAAGGGCTCTGTAGAGAATACTTCTTATTTGATTTCTGTTACTGGTCATTTGTGTTTCATTTCTTTTTCCTTTCCTTAATCAGTTTTGCTAGTGGTTTATTAACTTTAATGATATTAAAAAAAAACTTTTTGTCTGATTTGTTTCTGTAGTATTTTTCCATTTCAATGATTCTTATCTTTATTATTGTTTCCATTCTGTGTTTTGTTCAGTGTGATTGTCATTTAATTCTTGAGACAGAAGCTGAGATTATTGATTTCCTGTCTTTCTTCCATTCTCATACATTCATTTAAGGCTACACACCATTGCCTTCTGATCACAGATGTATCTGGTATCTCTTGTCTTCCCTAGCGTATTTCTTTTTTGTTTTTTTTGAGGAAGATCAGTCCTGAGCTAACATCCAGGCTAATCCTCCTCTTTTTGCTGAGGAAGACCGGCCTTGAGCTAACATCCATTGCCAATCCTCCTCCTTTTTTTCCCCCCAAAGCCCCAGTAGATAGTTGTATGTCATAGTTGCACATCCTTCTAGTTGCTGTATGTGGGATGGGGCCTCAGCATGGCCGGAGAAGTGGTGTGTCGGTGAGCGCCCAGATCCAAACCCGGGCCGCCAGCAGCGGAGCGCGAGCACTTAACCGCTAAGCCATGGGGCGGCCCCCTCCAGTGTATTTCTAAACTCTGTGCTGCAAGCCATGTCTGCCCCATAGGGTCCCAGCCCATGAGCCTGAAACTATGCCAGCCTTTGTGTGTCTCCATCCCTCTACCTGAAGCTCATATCTTCTGTCCAGTGTCACCATGTCATATGACTGCAGCCCATGTCTGCCCTTTTGTGTTGTCAAGGTTTTCTCTCCCCTCTGTCCATACTACATCTCAAAAATCTCCATTCCTTGTTCCTATAGCCCATGCCAATCCATATGAGTCTCCAACCCCTTTCTCTAAAACCCATGTGTTTTGAGAGGTTTGGGGGATTCGATTGGAGATGTAAAAGAAACTTTCCACTCCAAACAAATGGACTGAAGACATATTTTATTATATAGAGGATAGTAAAGGCGATAGTCCGCAAACAGATCTGAATAGGTCAAATATTAAGAGGGAAAAACACCAGCTCGACTGGAAAGGGAAAACATCCACATTGACTGAGATAGCAGCAGATTCGAATAGATCATATAATGAGAGGGAAAAACATCAGATCAATTGGAAAGGGAAAACATCCACATCGACTGAAGGGAAATGACACAAATCAACCAGAAAGAGAAACACCGGGTTGACGGAAAAGAGAAAACACATCAGATTGGTTACTCACAGCATCCACGCCCCACTGCCGAGCAGAGTCCCTTCAATTGACAAGGCTGGGCGGGAATCCAATCATCTGAGGTCCTGGGCAAGTTGTCCCTTCCACAGGTGAGACTCTCACCAGGCCTCGGTTTCCAGCAGTTTATATGAGCAGTTACAGAGTTTACAGAGCAAGCATTCGATGTTTCCATGCACAAATGGTTATCATATAGAAATGAAATGGTTTCATATAGAAAACCCTAATGAACCCACCAGAAAACTTTTAAAAATTATCAACAACTACAGCAAAGTTGCAGGGTACAAAATCAACTTACAAAAATCAGTTGCATTTCTATACACTAATAACAAACTAGCAGAGAAGTCAAGAATACAATCCCATTTACAATCACAATATGAAGAATAAAATATCTAGGAATAAATTTATCCAAGAAGGTGAAAGACATATACACTGAACACTATAAGACATTATTGAAGAAATCAAAGAAGACAGGAAGAAAGGGAAAGATATTCCATGATCGTGAATTGGAAGAATAAACATAGTTTAAAATGTCCATATTACCTAAAGCAATCTACAAATTAAATGCAATCCTAACCAGAATCCCAATGACATTCTCCATGGAAATAGAAAAAAGAATCCTAAAACTCATATGGAACAAAAAAAGACCCCATATAGCTAAACCTGAGAAAAAGGACAAAGCTGGAGACATCACAATCCCTGACTTCAAAATATACTACAAAGCTATAGTAATCAAAACAGCATGGTGCTGGCAGAAAAACAGACACTCAGATCAATGGAACAGAATTGAAAGCCCAGAAATAAAACCACACATCTATGGACAGCTAATATTTGACAAAGGAGCCAGGAAGATACAGTGGAGAAAGGAAAGTCTTTTCAATAAATGGTGCTGGGAAAACTGGACAGGCATGTGCAAAAGAATGAAAGTAAACCATTGTCTTACACCATACACAAAACAACTCAAATAGGTCATAAATCTGATGTAAAACACAAAACTATAAAAATCCTAGAAGAGGGCCGGCCCAGTGGCTTGGTGGTTAGGTGCGCGCTCTCCGCTACTGGTGGCCCGGGTTCGGATACCCGGCGCGCACCAACACACTGCTTGTCTGGCCAGACTGAGGCCGCATCCCACATACAGCAAATAGGAGGTTGTGCAACTATGACATACAACTATCTACTGGGGCTTTGGGGAGAAAAAAGGAGGAGGATTGGCAATAGATGTTAGCTCAGAGCCAGTCTTCCTCAGCAAAAAGAGGAGGATTAGCATGGATGTTAACTCAGGGCTGATCTTCCTCACAAAAAAATAAATGAATAAAAATAAATAAATAAAAATTCTAGAAGAATATGTAGGAGAAAGTCTACATGACCTTGGGTATGGCAATGAGTTTTAAGTAACAACACCAAAGGCATGAATCATGAAAGAAATAATTGATAAGCTGGACTTCATTACAATTAAAAGCTTCTTCTCTGCAAAAGACACTGTCGAGGGAATGAGAAGACAAACCACAGACTGGGAGAAAATATTTGCATAAGACATATCTGATAAAGGATTATTTTCCAAAATATACAAAGAATTTTCAAAACTCAACCATAAGAGAACAAATATCCTGTCTAAAAAATGGGCCAAAGACTTCAGCAGATACCTCACCAAAGAAGATATACAGATGGCAAATAAGCATTTGAAAAGATGATCCACATCATATGTCATCAGGGAAATTCAAATTTCAACAATAACAAATAACTTTTGTTATTTGTTTGAATTTTGTTGAAATTTGAAATGTTGTTCAAATAAACAACAATGAGATGTCACTACATACTTAGTAGAATGGCCAAAATCCAAAATACTGACAACATTACAAGCTGGTGAAGATGTTGGGCAACAGGAACCAGAATGCAAAATGGTACAGTCACTTCAGAAGACAGTCTGGCAGTTTCTTACGAAACTAAATATCCTACTGCAGAATCCAGCAATCATGCTACTTGATATTTATCCAAATGAGTTGAAAACTATGTCCACACAAAAACTTGCACAGAGATGTCTATAACAGCTTTATTCATAATAAGAAAAACTTGGAAGCAACCAAGATGTCCTTCAGTAGATGAATAGATAAATAGTGAACTGTGGTACTCCCAATCAATGAAATATTATTTAGTGCTAAAAAGAAATGAGCTATTAAACCATGAAATGATATGGAGCAACATTAAATGCACATTTCTAAGTGAAAGAAGTCAACCTGAAAAGGCTACATGCGGTATGATTTCAACTATATCACACTCTGGAAAAGGCAAAACCATGGACACAGTAAAAGGATTAGTGGTTCCAGGGACTGGGGGGGAGGCAAGGATGAATAATCAGAGCACAGAAGATTTTTAGGGCAGTGAAACTATTTTTTTCTGTATGATACTATGGTGTATTCATGCCATCATACATTTGTCAAAATGCATAAGATGTACAACACCAGGAGGGAACCCTAATGTACATTATGGACTTTAGGGAATTATGATGTGTCAATATAGGTTCATAGATTGTAACAAGTGTAGCACTCTGGTTCCAGATGTTGATAGTGGGGGAGGCTGTGCATATGTTGGAACAGCAAGTATATAGGAACTCAGTACTCTCCACTCAATTTTTCTATGAACTTTAAACTGCTCTAAAACGTAAAGTCTGTTTAAAAAGTACTACTGGAACCCTAATCAGGTGGTGGGAGAGGAGTGTAGAATGTGTAGATGTGGAGGACAGTTAGGGAAGGCTTGCTAAAGGAAATGACTTCAGACTGAGACCCAAAAGGTGGCTAAGAATTACCAGGCCTAGAGGGTGGGCAACAAAGAGTGGTGGAAGGAGATGGGATGATGCATCCCTGGCTTCTGCTTATGTTGTCTCTCCATATCCATCTTCCCTTTTTTGTCAGGTAGAAGGATGGTTGTATATATTTCAGGGGACAGATTCAGACACAACAACATAGAGAGGAAGAAGGGATGATCTTTAAAGAAAGTTGTTTAAGCTCACATTTTCAGCTGGACACAGGTACCCAAAATAAAGACTACATTTCCCAGTCTTCCTTACATCCCAGTGTGGCCATCCATTTAAATTCAGAACAAATGGAATGGATACAGTAATGCTATATGGCAGCTTCTAGTAACATTCAGAGATATAGCACATGGTTCTTCTTCAGAGTATAGAGTACCAGTGCCTCTTCTGCTTTGTCCTTTCTTCCCTCCTGCTCCTGGGTCATAGATGCCACTATGGATAATGAGGTTGAGACCATGCATGGTGGATCATCAAGATAGAAAGATCATGGGTCCCAGCTGACATATCCCCAGAAATCCTGCTTGAACTTTTATGTAAGAGAGAAATAAACTCTCTTATTTAAGTCAGGGTTATTGGCCTTTCTGTCACACAGCAGACCTTTATTCCAACAAACTTCATAAGCAGTGACCTTGGAGAAGAGAAGAACATGGCATATAGCAGGAGCTGAAAGATCAGTCTGGATGGAGTAGAATAGGCGGGAGACTGGAAAGTGTTTCAAGATGAGTTAGGGATCATTTTATACAGAGCCCTGTAGGGCATGTTTAAAATTTTGGACGTGATCTGAGGAGCAATGTGGAGACATTGGAGAGTTTTAAGCACAAGAGGGACAGAATAGAAATTTAAATTTTAAAAAGATCTTTCTAGCTACACTGTAGAGAAAGGACTGCATGAGTGGCAGGTGTAGATGTAGTGAGCCTAGTTAGGAAGCCATTGAAGTCATCCATGAAAAAGGTGTCTTGGCTTAGACTCAGGAGGTGGGAATGGGAATGGAAAGAATAGGCTGATCTGAAGGCTTTTTAGAGGCTAGAAAGAGAAGCATTGGGAACGGATTGGGTGTAGACGGTTGGGGAGAATGAATAATCAAGCATGATGTCCAAGTTTCTGACTTGGGCAGTTGCGTAGACCACTATGTGCTAGGTTAGGGAATCCTGAAGGAAGAGTGCATAAAGGATATGTTGCCACTTTTGAATGTGTTGAGTTTAACAATCCTGTGAAAGATCCAAGGGGAAATGTCAAGTAAATAGTATCAAATTGGATACACTGTTTTGGAGCTTTAGGAAAGGAAAAATTGATGGGAGTTATAAACTTGTAAGTTATTGATTAGAGATAGTGAGCAAAGTCATGCGAGAAAACGGTGTGGACCTTCATTCTTTTAGTCACAGTGACCGAGGAGTCTCCTGATTTCCTCAGTACAGCATAATATGATGTTTATAAAAATGTCATTTTGTATATAATTTATAATTGTGGTATATTCTTATGCTTAGGCAAACCTTCTAGTAAAATGTTTCTAAATTTCATTTATTTCATTGAGTTAAAGCTAAGTCATTATCTACAAAAAATTTTGTTATAAATTCCACTCTAGACAGTTTATAAGATAGATTTCACCCAGATACTGCATTCAGCTTTCTGGTGCCCAGGGTGGACAGTACCAGGCAAGCAAACCCCTTCCATAGATCTGTATGTTGCATGTTACAGAAAATATAAAAGTTTGACAATTATCACTTGCTTTAAAAATCTTTAAAGGAAGATGGGCATGGATGTTAGCTCAGGGCCAGTCTTCCTCAGCAAAAAGAGGAGGATTGGCAGACGTTAGCTCAGGGGCGATCTTCCTCACCAAATAAAAAAATAATAATCTTTATAACTATATTGAGTACACAACAATAAAATATTCTGGCCGTATGAAATAGAAAGAGGTTCATAAATATGAAAAACAGACATTTATGGTTTAAGCTTATATGTTTTTGATTAAAATAATGTTTAATGCTCTTGAAACATTTGATCTGACATGAGAAGTGGTAAATGGAAAGAGTCTAGGATTTGGAATCTAAGAATTCTGGGTTTGGTAATTCCATGACTTTGAGCAATTTATTTAGTTTCCCTGAACCTAAGTTTTTCATTAATATTTATCATACTTATTGATCCTTATTCAAAGGACAATTGTGAAACTTATGAATCCAGTGTAGTGCCTATAGATGCTTAATAAAAGATAGTTAAAATTTTTACTTGTTTCTAAGATAATTTTAAGAGTAAATCTTATATTTTCCACAATATATCTTTTGTAGTTACCCTTAACCTGTTCATGATGAGTCTCTCAAGTCAGACTAGATTCCATTATTGGCTTAATCACGTAACCTCAGAATTGGAAAAAAACATAAGTGTCTCATGCAGAACTATCCCTTCCAACATAAACTTGTAGACAAGTTTAATCTGAAAATTATGCTGTGTGTATTTGTCCAAATATGTAAAATGCATACTAAATAACTTTAGGTTAACTTCATTGCACAAGAAAGGCTCATAAAAAGTCAATTATTTCAGATCTTAAATGTAGTTCCATATGAAAGATAATTTTTTGTGATTTTAAATAAAAACCACTGCCTACATAGTATCAGTAATTATGCTAAAGTGTTATTTTTTAGCATTCTCCAACAAATTCCAACAAATGTGGAATTTTAAATGCAGAAGAGGGGACTGAGGTGTAGTTCCATTCAAATTTCTTTCGTATTTATTTTTTATTGAGGTCACATTAGTTGATGCATTATATAGATGTCAGGTGGACATCACTGTAAGTCAAATTCTGTCTACACTACATCCGCTCACCACCAGGAGTCTAGAGTTGGAGGAGCTGTGCCTGGCAGGCAGGGCTGGTGGCCGGGGCCAGGACCCCGGTTTCCATCCGAAAGGGCAGCCAGGCCGAACGGCCAGCAGGGAGCGGGGGCGGTCTAAGGCCCTGCAGGGAGGCCGGGGCGGGAAGGGAAGGCAGGCACCGGCTGGAGGCCATCAGCTGTCTGGCCACTGGGAGGAGGTCGTGGTCCCCTAAGGAGCTGGGGGAGGGGCTGCTGATATCAGGACAAGGTAGAGATGAAGGTAATAGAGGGGCGACTGTGGTTCAGGGACCATGCGGATATCTTGGGAGAGGGGATCAAATGGGGTGGGGAAATCAGCTAGAGGCAGCCAGGTTTCCTGAGGGCCTGAAGTAGCTGGGAAGGAAAGAGATCCTTTCAGGTGAGGGTCTTGACCTTAGCTGGCCACACTTTGTTGTGTCCAATCTTTTTGTTCTTCAGGGAAACCCATCCTGGCTACCATGAGACCTTTCAGCCTCATCCCCTTGGCCCACTCTCTTCTGCAGATGTGAGAAGGAGAAACAGTTCTGAGCCTGCATCTCCTGCCTCTTTCAGGGGACTCTCCCTGGGTGTGTGCAAAGCAGTAGAACAAAGCTTGGCTGATGAGGAGGCCAGAAAACTGGCTGCCGGTAGCATTTAATATAAAGAAGAGACTGCCTCCCACAAAAACATATGGGTCTCTGTGTGGACCTTCTTGGATTCTCTTTTTCTACCTTTTTTGGGATTGTGGAATAGTCTCAAATCTCTTTTTTAACAGAAGTAAACTGAGGCCTTGAAAGTTAGGGGCTGAGACACAGGGGTGAAGCATGTGGACTCTGGGCCCAGGCTGCTTGGGTTCAAGTCTAGACTCCCCTCTTACAGTTGCCTAGTCTTTGGCAAGTTACTTCACCAATCTGAGTTGGTGAATTTCCTCAGTTCCAAAATGGGAAAAACCAAAACACTTCACTCATGGTGGTTCTTTGAACACTAAACAAGTTAACATACGTAAAGAACTTAGAGCAGTATCTGGCACTAATGCACTTAATGTCAGCTATTGTTATTTGTCATATTACTATTAGTTATTAATGTTATAAACAAAACTGAGGGACTTGTCCTATTATCATCATGCAAATCTTCCCCAAAGTGTGTTTCTCAGAACTCTACTTCCATAGAATGGGAACAGGTATTACACGGCAAAAGTATTCATAATAAAGAGAGATCCATAGACAAGGATGGCAGGGAAACCTCAGTTAAGCAAAGTTAAACAGGTATTTCTTCAGCATAAATTCTTGGAGCCTTTCCTATGTGAATGTGTGTTACTCTGTAAGAGATAGAAATACTATTGAGATATTTCCAAATTGATTTGACAAAGAAAGCCTGTTTTCACCAGAGCATCATCCAGGACAAATATCCAAGGAAATACACGTTGAAAATCCTACTGGGTCCATGCCAGTTCAGAACCTGGAGCACATTCTTTCCCACTGACAGGTAGAATGGGCTTCAATACATTTATTCAAACAAGTGGTTGTGTGAAATGTTAATCTTACTCTACTTAATTAACCTGCTAATAGATTAGCTCTTCATCTTTCCTCTTATACATCTTACCCTTCAACCTGTTCATCATTTTTGATCCCCCAAAAATGTAAAGAGTGTTAATTACTTGTAGCCAAGACATAGTCTTTTCTTTTTACATAACCTCCCTTAATTTAAGTTACACTTAAAACGTAGTTCAACCTCTATATTTAAACAAAGTATATATTGACTTCAGACAGAGAAAAACAGTAAGTACATCTTTAAATGAAGAGAACAAATAATTTTTAAGTTTAAAAGTATAAAATGTAGTGTGTTGATTTGTAGCCTTGAAGCTGTTCCTAGCTACAGAGAAACTCTTATTTTTTTAAAGCCACACTCAGCTCAGATTTGATAGAATATGTTTGTTTCAAGCAACTTGCCTTAAAAAAATCCAACTTCAAATTTTTTTTCAATATAGTGAAATGATAGAGAAAAATGGTTCCATTGCTTAGTTAAAGGTAGGAGGGAAGAGAGAAAAACTGGTATTGGAGACATTTGGCACATTTTCTAACTGAACTGTGATATGCTGACACTCAATAGAGACAGTGAACTTGAAAAGTTAGGTTTAACCTCACTAAAATGTTCAAAGATGATGGGAAGCAAAGATTGCTGCATTATTCTTATAATTAGTAAGTTGAAAGTTGACCCCGGCTGCCTTTTGTTGATTATATGAGATAAGCTAGCTGATGAAATTATGGAAAAATGGCCCAGATCCTTAGTTTATATCTAAAAATCACACATTGCAATCAAGCTACAAATAAAAACATTGTCTTCCGTTTTTCCCTCTTATCAGAATTCAGTACTAAAACCATGGGTTTATGAGAGTCTGAGAAACTGTTGCCCAATTCAGAGGGACCTCAATCACCTCTGCTCTATCCTGGAGAAGATCCTCACTTAATAGAGAATTAGTACATGGCTGCATCAAATGACCAACTCATTATGAATATGAAAATCTATGTCATGGAACTTCGACCTCTATACATATGACAACCCATATATCTGAACCAGTGATTTGAATATACAAAATATTTCAATAAAAATTCCATTATTTTAAAGAAAACTTGTTTTATATCTAACCAGGCATGTTGTTATTTACTAATGGTTTTAACAGTTGTCAGGTGGCCACTGTGCAGAAACTCCCTCCCCTCTAGGTCTTAAGGATCTCTTACATAGACCTTCCAGGACACATTGCAGTTACAGCCTGTTCCAAGAGGCATTCCTTCAGATTCACTAAAGAACGTTCCTTCTCCACTTGGCCTGCAAGTGGCAGTTTGGGAAGAAGACTGCAGAGCCCTTAGAGACTTGTCCCTAGAGCCGAGCCAAACTATCTCTCTCTTCCATTCCTGGAACTAACACTGTGCAGAAACTCCCTCCCCTCTATGTCTTAAGGATCTCTTACATGTAACTCCCAAGATACACTACAGTTACAGCCCTCTCAGAGAGGCATTCCTTCAGATTGACTAAAGAACACTTGTTCTCCACTCTGCCTGCAAGTGGCAGTTGGGGATGGAGACTTTATTTCCCTTGGAAACTTGTCCCTAGAGCTGAGTTAAACTATCCCTCACTTCCATTCCTGGAACTAACATTGTGCAGAAACTCCCTCCCCTCTAGGTCGTAAGGATCTCTTACATGTAATTTCCAAGTTACACTGCAGTTACAGCCTGTTCCGAGATGCATTCCCTCAGACTCACTAAAGAACCCTCATTCTCCACTCGACCTGCAAGTGGCAGTTTGGGAAGAGGACTGTATATCCCTTAGAAACTTGTCCCTAGACCTGAGCTAAGCTATCACTCTCTTCCATTCCTGGAAATAACACTGTGCAGATACTCCCTCACTTCTAGGTCTTAAGGAGGTCTTATATAACTTCCATGATACAGTTCAGTATAGTGTATTCAGAGAGGCATTCACTCAGATTCACTAAGGAACGCTCTTTCTCAACGCGGCCTGCTATATGCAGTTTGGGAGGAAGATTGTGTATCACATCCAAACTTGTCCCTAGAGCTAAGCTAAACTCTCCCTCACTTCCATTCCTGGAAATAACATTGTGCAGAAACTCCCTTACTTCTAGGTCTTAAGGATCTCTTCCATATAACTTCGAGGGACCACACTTTGTGAAACAGTGCTTTAGAAGAGAGAAATGACAAGCCTTTGGGATTTGATTCATCATACAAAGGTGAGGGAGAGGCAGTAAAAAGGATGATATGCCCAGGTTTCTGGCTTGAGTCATAGCATAGAGGGTTTAAGAAACACAGGAGGAGCAAGTTGGGAGGTTTACCTAATTTGAGGATATCAACTGAAAGATATGAAAAGTAATTGGTTATTTGTGTCTAAAATTCAAGGGAGAGAGAGCCTAGGGAAGAGAGAGAGAGGACTTTTCAGCGTGGAGGTGATGCTTGAAGCCATTAAGCATTGAACATTTCCTGTAGAGTGAGAAGCAAGAAGGGCCTTCCCTATAGATGAAAATTTGTGCAATGGGCAGGGGGAAAAGCTGCAAGGAGACAGATAAGGAGCAGTCAGAGAGGTATGACAGGCAAAAGAGAGATTTTTTTTTAAAAAAAGACGGAGTATTAAGTTATATAAAATGTTCCCAAGAGGTGAAGTAAGATCAAGACTGAAGAGGAGTCATTGAAGTTACCAAAAGTTTTCTTAATAGCCTTGTAGAGATGAATTTGAGTAGAGTGCTGGGGGTGCTCTCCAGATGTCCACAGGCTGAGGCTTGAGTGGAGGGTGAGGGGGTGGTGAAGGATGGGAGGTGGCAGCCGTGCAGGTGTGGGATTAGCTCCGGTTGGTCTGTGTCAGGGAAGAGAAAATGAGGGTGCTCAATGAGTGGGAAGGAGAGCTGCTTTTTTTTTTAAGCATAGGACTATTTAGAGCCTGGGGAGATGCTGATGGGAAGGATCTTACAGAAAAGGAAACATTGAAGATTAGGGAGAGAATGGAGTATTGATAACATGTGGTCCTGAGAAAGCGAGAAGGGATGGGCTGTGTAGCACAGGTAGGGGTGTTGGCCTGGGGCAGGAATGGGAACACTTGTGTTTGAAAACAGACATCGAAATAAGGGTGCAGTGCACGTGGGCCTTTTAGATGAATTATGGGAAGTTCGGGGTTGCTGCTGGCTTCAGTATTCTCTGTGAATTAGGAGGTGTCATGTTCTGCATTGGGTGAAGAGGGGTATGTGAGGCCAGATGTTTAAAACTTGTGTAGGAAGTGTTTCATTTGGACACCACATAAATGGGACTGAGAGCTGAATAAAATAATGGATGCATTCCTGTGGAGGGCCAGCTGAGGTGGAGGATGATGGATTAGTATTGGCTCTGCCCCAGCATTGGGTATGGCAAAGACAAAACATGCACCGATCACAGGTTGGCTTTTGGCTCAGGTGTATGCCTCTGAAGGTTCATGTGGGTGTGAATGGAGGATATTGGCGTGGGAGTGATGGAGAGTGGGCTACCATGTTAGACAACAAGACCAGAGGGAGTGGGTTGTAGGAAGTGCGGGAGTCAAGGTTCTCAAGGCCTGGAGGATGAGGAGGTTCGGATAGGATGTCTACATGTATTTGTTGACAGGTAAAGAAGTTTTGGTGATGAATTCAGGGTGTGGAGACTGAGGAGGGTGAAGATGAGATCAAGGTGTAGGATGGTTCATTCACACGTCAATGGTGTCACCCAACATCATGGTGAATGGTAGACTTTAATTTGGGACCAATTCTAGAAGGGGTCCTTTAACTGATGATAAATGGATTGATTTAGAATGCTAATTCATACATGGAATGAACTATGCTCATTTACAAAGCAAAAAGAATGAATTATATATGCAATAATAACAATTAAAATATAGGTGGTTCCCTTTTCACCTTAGTCTTTCCTTAGCTGGAAACTGGGGTAAAACCCTTGGCTGGCGTGCCTGGAAGATAGAGTCCCGCTCTTGTTGTCCTTGTATTCACTTCACTCTCTCTTTCTTACCTCATTTGGATATGAATTATTTGCTAATCTTGGGTCCCACTCCAGTTGGTGACCAGTCTGCAGGGCCTTGTCAGTTCCTCATATCGGTGCATTTATTATTTTAAAAATTGTCTTCAATATTTGAAAGCACATTATGTTTATTATGTACCAGACACTGACCTACGCACTTTACAAATATTAATTCATTTAATCTTCATAACAACCCTGATGGGATGGGTTTTATCCCAATTTTACAGAAGAAGAAACTGGAACACAGGAAAATTATGTTCATTCTCTCTCTGGCTTAAAGTTCAATGATCAGCACAAAACCTTATTTTCACAGTTCTGGCTATTTCTGACCCTAACTGAACACTGCAGCGATCCAAACACAAGGTTCTTTCCTCCTTTGGGGGCATATTCTGTAGAATGATTGCTGGGCCTCTTGTTTCATGGGAATGCCTTCCCTTTCTGTGCTTTGCTCTTTTACTTTGTGGTGTTTACAGGATTTTCTGTGTAGAACAACTGACGTACAACAGCTACCAGCTAAATGCTTTGGGAAACATCTCCTCTCTTAGCAGAAGTTATTGATTTGTGATGTTCCCTAGTTCACCTGGTCAAACACGCTTCTGGGCTATGGGATGGCTTTTCCTGTTTTACCTTATTTCAAGCCATGTGTCTATGCAGTGTGCACACCTGATTGATTTTCTATTTTGCAATGGAATAATAAAATATCAGAACTTCAGGAGGCCTTAACGATGACTTAATTTAGGCCAATTCTCTTAAATTGACAAATAAGGACACTCAGACTCAGAAAAGTAAAGTGACTTATCGGTGGTTGAAATAGTGTTGATGGAGCCAGAGTCTTAGTCTCCTGACACTCAGATCAATTAACTTTGCCTTGTGCCACACTGCCTCTGTTAGAGAAGGAAAGAATTCTGCCACTTGAAACATGTTCTAACTGTTCTTGGTGGTTGATGGTCTCTGTGCGTTCATTAAATGTAGCTGGGCAGTGAGTATTTCTTTAACAAAGTGTGACAATTCTGGGTTAGATGAATGTGTTATGAAGAATCTTGGACATTTTTAGAGATCTTTGAAAAAGTGGGGACCCTTGTAAGAAAATACTAGGGAG
Organism: Ceratotherium simum simum; assembly: GCF_057802395.1. Taxonomy (NCBI): domain Eukaryota; kingdom Metazoa; phylum Chordata; class Mammalia; order Perissodactyla; family Rhinocerotidae; genus Ceratotherium; species Ceratotherium simum. Next base: position 59,340,341 of record NC_141917.1, on the reverse strand, counting down.
TCAAGGATGGAAGACAACCTAAGAAGAGAGCGGAGTTTATTGTTAATAGCCTGAGAAATCTGCATGAAGAAAAAGGAAGAGAGAATGTACTTTAAATACCACAGTGAAATGAGAACTTTTAAAACGAGAATTTTTCCATGGTGCTCCACGTGAAAACTCTGGTGTCACCAGTTCATTTGGGAGCAGCTGTCTGGGAGGAGGAGAGTTTTGATCAGATACTGGAGGAATGGACCTTGGGTGCAGGTGAGAAATGTGTTAGAGATTCCTGACATCTTTGAGGTTGAGAGAGAGTCTGCATTTCAGCCTATTGGTAGGAGGAAGGTGCTTTGTTGTCATCATCGTGGTTTAATATATAACTGAGATTATATCTCAGCATAAAACTGAGATTAGAGACGGGCATTAACAGAACTATTTTCAACCCCAAAGTTGCCTCATATTGTGGTAAATATTGATTCTATATTGTACATATATTTACTGAAGGTGGATGGTGAAGAGGACTTCCGAGCAAGTGGAGAAGAGCCACAATCGTTCCTAGGGTCACAGTAAGTAGTAGAGAAAAGCTTGTCTGTTTAGTATTAGATTAAAAGTGCAACCAATATTTACTATCATATGAGGTGATTTTCAGATTTAATATTGATGGCAGCAGAAGCCAAGGCAAGGGTCCCACCCCCCAGGCAGAAATCCTGTGTTATGTACCCTAGAACACTAATCTTGACACAGCACCCTGCGTCCAGATAGGGGGCGCTCAGAAGACAGGTTCTGTGATCCCTCCAGAAAGTAGCAGAAGGTCTTGGAGGTGCCATTTGTTAATGCTTCCAGTCACGCAGGTGTAAATTGTGAAACTGAAAGACAGTGGTCTACATTCGCTGATCTTCAAAGTATTTGATAAAAGCATATACTGGGGAATATAATGTCTGGTTTGGTATCTAATAAGAAAAGATTTACTCTCAATATAGGCTATACTGACTTGATATTTAACTTGCCCCAAATTTAGCAGACACCAGTCTGATATCAGGATTTTGTCATTTCAGGTGACAACTGCTATGGATGGCATCATTTACAAGGGTACCTTGACAAAGCAGGAATTTCAGACTCATTTTGGAGACAGGCAATGAAGACCTAACGGTGGGTGCTGTTTGTTGCTCACCCTCCTGCTCTGCTACTCGGAGCTGATGGTGGTTATTGGAGAGAGCCACAAGACAGTGGCCAGAGGGTCCACTAAACTTTCGGAGGCCTGGTCTGAGCTGCCTGCTTATGCTTTACTGTTCAGCAGGCATTTCATTCCCCACTGTCACTGCCTGTTGTCGGGCCTTCCTGTTTCAAATGCCTTCCCTTCTCCTCAGCAACCACCCAGCCCTCTCACTCTGAGCTGGAACTCTTTCTGATTTCATTGGGAAGTTTGCAGTTTTATGTACTCTTCCTTCATTTCCTCCTATATGGACTAACTCTTCTTGCAAAATTCCTGGAAAAGTTACTTCTACTCCTCTACCACTATTTTGTCATGTATTATCCAATTCCCAGTCCCATTAAGGTATTGAAGATATTTCTGAAAAGATGTCCGGTACTTTAGTTTTGAGAATTCTCTTCCTTTACGTCTAGTAGGATTTGAGGTAATTAACCAACACTTCCTGAAAACTCCTCTTCACTTGGCTCACTGCAAAACACTATTTTTCTTCTTTCTTTTTCCTGCTGCTAAGATGTAGCCTTACCCAAAGTAAGTCCTTAGGTTTCTCTTCCCTCCTCTCTCCCCTCCTCTTTGTCTTTACACACACACACGTGCATACATACTGAGTTTTATGCAAATTCCCAACTCCAGTCACAGTATATTTGCAAGCTCTAATTGTTCGTCTATCTGCCTGATGAAAACCTGGACCTCAGTGTTCCACTGGCATCTTAGATTCAACATATCTGAAATCAGACTCCGTTGCAAAGTCATCAAATGGTCTTACTTTCTTGGAGTGGCATTACCATTCTCACTTTCTCCCAGGTGCAAAACCTTGCCTGCCGTCTGCACTCATGACACTGTGGCCTCTCACTTGTGTCTAGTCAGCTGCTCGGAGGGTCTGCCTCTTGATCCCAGGGATCCATCACCATTCTGCTTTGGGATTCTTGTCTGGATTGGTCCCCCTTCTTCCTACCCATCCCCATTAGGACTCATTTTTACAATGACCAGGTTTTTTGTGTGTGTGTGAGGAAGATCAGCCCTGAGCTAACGTCTGTGCTAATCCTCCTCTTTTTGCTGAGGAAGACTGGCTCTGAGCTAACATCCATTGCCAATCCTCCTCCTTTTTTTTTTTTTCTCCCCAATGCCCCAGTAGATAGTTGTATGTCATAGTTGCACATCCTTCTAGTGGCTGTAGGTGGGACGCGGCCTCAGCATGGCTGGAGAAGGGGTGCGTCAGTGCACGCCCGGATCCAAACATGGGCCACCAGTAGTGGAGCACTCGCACTTAACCGCTAAGCCACGGGGCCAGCCCTACAATGACCAGTTCTGGTGTATTTCACTTTAATTCTCAGACATCCTGAGGGCTTCCGGTTCCTGCCTCACTTAGCACAAGCCCTGACTACATTCAAGGTCTCTGTGTCCCTTCCTTCTCCTGGGTGCTCCTTCCTTCTCCTCCCCTCAATGAGCCAGACTCACTGTCCCCAGCACGCCCCACAATCCTGTGTCCCTGATTTGCTGATTTCCCCCTTTTCCTGAATTCTCTCCAGGCCATTATGTTTGGTTTTCAATAATAATTTTCAAATTTTTTATTCTGAATTTTATTTTCCATATACTTATTAAAACCTCCCAGAAAAGTTTTCCTGATGACCTTAACAAGTGGGAATCTTACTTTACTTTGAATTACCACATCACACGTACTTTTCCTGAGGTGCGTATCATTCTTCTGTTTCATGGTGCATTTGTACCTTTGTAACAGTCCATGGGGTTTTAACTGGAGCGTTTTGAGTTTAAACGCACTTGGATTTGAATCCTAGCTTGTTTACTCTGTACCTATATGATTTGGGGCAAGGTATTTATTTGAGCCTCAGTTATCTCATCTATAAAATGAGGAAAATGAAGGGATTTGGGGGAGGAGCAGGTAAAATATTAGGCACTTGGGTAAGTGAACTAGCGTCATAGAGCATATGGTTAGCTCCCCAACTGGGTGTGAGTCTCGACTTTGCTGGGCACTCACTGTAGGACATTGGTCGGCTCACTTGTTCTCTGTGGGCCTTTGCTCCTAGGTGGTAAGATGGGAGGTTAATGAGCACCTGGGTTGTAAGGGGACTGATGCAATGCCCAGCACAGAGCGGGTGCTCAGTAGACACCAGAGCCATTTTGTCATTGTTATTGCTGTTAGATTCATGCCAGGACTTTTCCAGGCAATGTTCATATATCATCTCATTTCACCTTAGTTCTCAGAAAGATCCCCTCTCTATCCATGAGCTGGTCATATCACTAGTTTATAGGTGAGGAAGCCGAGGTTCCACAGCTAAGATGACAGAAAAAGATGGAGCTGTGATTTATGACAAACCCAGAAGTTGCCTGGCTTAAATTTATGCACTTTTTGTTAGATCATGATAAAGTGAACATGCATTAGAGGATTCAATAAATGTTAATATTCATACCCACTTAAGAATAATACATAGTTCACTTAGGAAAGCTCATGGTCTAGTTGGGGCCCGGGAGCAGACAGACAACATGTGAAATAGAAATTACAATTTAAACAGAGGAAGTGATAGTACAGATACTACAAAGAAGTAGTATCTTTGTGCGAACACAGAATATGAGGCAATTTACTGCCTGGGAAAGGAAAGGGGAAGAAGGCCCCACTTTTAGAATGCTGGTGGCATTTGAACTGGCACTTGCAGGTTGAGGAGTTTACTAGGTGGAAAATCCAACTTGTCCTTCAGAGAAGAACTAGCTTCTGCCTCAGAGGCATTGGGCTCTGAAAGATCCTGGCACATTCAGGAAATGGTGAGCAATCCTGGGTGGCAGAAACAAACAATGATCATGAAGAATGAAGGGGACAAGGATGGGCAGACAGCCACGCTTAAGGGCATCTTCATATGCCAGATTAGGAGGCTGAATTATAGCTCAGAATCATTGGAGATCTAAAAGATTTTTAGTAGCAAGAAATGAACATGCTCGTCTTTGCTTTTGATGAAGAAGACTTACTGCCTGGTGGCAGGTGAGCTACAGGAGGATGATGACTTTGGAAGACATTAAAATCTTTAAAACTAGGTCTGAGAGCTAAAGTGGTTGGAATGAATGAGAGGCTAATTCTAGAGACATATCTGAGTTGGAGATGACTGGTTTTGGCGACATACTGGATTTAGGATGTGCAGTGTTGTGAAAAATAAAGGTTTCTAGTTCAGAAGACTGGATGAAAGGTGTTTTACTGAGTAATGTTTAATAATTCATACTCTCAAAAATTTTGATGAACAATTTGCAATTCATTAGTCCACAAAAGGACTCCTTGACTACCTCAACAAAAAGCTGGCCATCTGGATGTTGGCACAACAAACTTAATTGGATGCCTTTTTTTAATAGTGCCTAAAACTTGGGTTCTTATAAATGTGTATCACTGAAAGTGATACACTGAAAGTGATACACTGAAAGTGATCACTGAAAGTCCCACACAGAGAGAATCATTTAGCTGAGTTAGAGGCAGATCCAAACCATTTGTTTAAATTCCAAACCAGTCACTGTTTATGAAATTTTATTTTAGGATACTTAAAATGTATTGATTACCTGCTCAAAAGATGTAAGTCTCTGCAGAGGAGATTCTTTTTAACTCAACCATGTTGCTTATGCTGCACTTTCAAAGGAAGTGCTAGGGAGGCAATGCTGAGTCAGAATTCTTCTTCCTATGATGGTGTGGAAGACAGTCGTGGCAGGTTTAAGTCTCTGAAACAGAGACTGTGAACTTGATTCAATGGTGGGAATTTTTTTTAACACTTCCAACAGCTGAATTAGAGCAGGCTAGAGTGGCAGGCTGGAGATCCTGGCTGGCCCTGGGGTGGTAAGAGTAATAATCCACTTTGTGGTGGGAAGGCCTCAAGCAAATAGAAAAGGTGTGTCAGGACCTGTAATAACCCCACTCTTGAAAAATCTGAACCATTACGTCTCTTTTTCTGGTTATGGAGTTTAAAATGGCTTTCCTTACCCTTCTGAGAGTTGGGTATTACTTTCTTCTGTCTGTGTGAGAAGTGGAAGGCTAGAGAAATAAATTAATGGGATCTTCAGAGAAAAACACACTTTATTCTAAACTCATAGCCAAGTCAGAAAGCCATTCTACACCCTCGTTACAGGCTCAGAACAGAGTGTGAGTGATCCCGTTCCATTTATAGACAACTCTGATCGCCACTCTTTTTGGTTCTAGTTGCAGATACTACATGCACACTGAGAGGATTTGAAAATGTATAAAAGCCCAAGGTCATGGCAGTATGGATGTTTTCACTTTCTCTTCAGCTCTTACAAATTTTTCAGACCCTCTCAGTGAACAAGAATTATTTGCAGACATGTATGTATACATATGCACAGTTCCCTTTTTGTATTGTTTTGAGTTGGTACTCCCCCCCTTTTCAACTTTTTATCATTAATAAAACAAGCCTGTTAACAAAACAAAGAAAACTCTTGGCTGAGGTGGCTTCATTGGTGAAGTCCACCAAACATTTACAGAAGAAATAATACCAGTCCTACATAAGCTCTTTTAAAAAACAGAGGAGAGGGCTGGCCCCGTGGCTTGGTGGTTGAGTGAGCGCGCTCCACTGCTGGCGACCCGGGTTCGGATCCCGGGCGCGCACCAACGCGCTGCTTCTCCGGCCGTGCTGAGGCCGCGTCCCACACACAGCAACTAGAAGGATGTGCAGCTATGACACACAACTATCTACTGGGGCTTTGGGGGGAAAAAATAAATAAATAAAATCTTTAAAAAACAGAGGAGAAGGGAATACTGTCCTACTTATTTTATGAGGCTGAAATTTCCCTGATACCAGAACCAGACAAAATCATTAGCAAACTACAGACAGTATCTCTGATGAAAATAAATAGGACATCCCTTTACAAAATATTTGCAAATTTAGCCCAGCAACATATAAAAAAGGAATGCAAAGTTGGTTTAACATTTGACAATAAATCAAAGCATAAAGAAGAAAATTATATGATCATCTCAATAGATGCAGAGAAAGCCTTTGACAAAATCCGATGCCCATTCATAATAAAAACTCTTGGCAAACTAGGACAAGAAGGAATGGCCTCGCCCTGATAGGCACCACCTAGGAAATACCTACACCTGATGTCATTTAATGGTGAAGACTGAATGTTTCTTCCCTAAGGATGAGAACAAGGCAAGGATGCCCACTTTCACCTCTTCTATTCAGCATATACTGGAGATTCTAGCCATTGAAGTAAGGCAAGACAAGGAAATACAAGTCATAAAGATTAGAGAGAAGTAAAACTTTCTCTATGTGCAGATGATATGACTATGTAGAACATTCTGATGACTATATTAAACAACCATTAGAACTAAAATGTGAATTTTATAAGTTCATCGTGCAAAGGTGAACATATGAAAGTCAATTGTATTTCCATGTACTAGAAGCAAACAATTGGATAATAAAGTTGAAGAAACAATAGCATTTAAAATAGCATGAAAAACATGGTGTATGTAAAGGAAAATTTAACAAAATATGTGGAAGATCTATATGCTGAAAATGATCTAACATTAGTAAGGTTGCTTAAAGAACTAAGTAAATGGGAGCTCCACCACCATGAATTGGAAGACTCAATGTTAAGATGTCACTTCTCCCCAGACTAATCCAGAGATTCAACACAATCCCAAAGAAAATCCCAGCAGGCATTTTTTAGACATTGACAACTGATCCTAAAATCCATATTGAAGTGCAAAGGAACTAGAATAGATAAAATAGTTTTTGAAAATACCAACACAGTTGGCAGATTTACAAATACTACATAATTTCAAGGTTGATAGTAAAGCTACATTTATTAAGACAGTGTGGTAGTTTTCTCATTGTGTGGAGATTTCATATTTTATCCAGCTGTTCTGCTGTTTATGAACATATCTGTTTTCTGTTTTGAGTCTTTACAAATAATGCTGCTATGAACATTCTTGTACACTTCTGTTGATGGACATATGCATATATTCAGCTATATGAGATGTGGCTAAATGCTTTTCCAAAGTGGTTTTACCAATTTATAATCCCATCAGCAGTATATGGGAATTCCCATTGCACTACATTCTTGGCAACTTTGGTATTGTCACTCTTTTATTTTTTGTATGACTATAAGCATTTTGGTGGATGTGTAATGTTATGTCACTGTGGTTTTAATTTACTTTCTCTGATTATTAATGTGGTTGATAACTTTTTCATGTGTTTATTTGTGTAACCTCCTTTGAAGTTTCTTGCTTATTTTTCTATGGGATGATAGTATTTTTCTTAGTGACTGCAGCAACTTTATTGTGGACTCAAATCCTTTGTCAGTTGAGCTTTTACTTTCTTCATGGTGTTTTTTGATGAGTACTATTTTTTTTTATAATTTTATTTATTTATTTTTTTCCCCCAAAGCCTCAATAGATAGTTGTATGTCACAGCTGCACATCCTTCTAGTTGCTGTATGTGGGATGGGGCTTCAGCATGGCCGGAGAAGCGGTACGTGGGTGCACGCCAGGGATCCGAACCCAGGCCACCAGCAGCGGAGCGCGCGCACTTAACCGCTAAGCCACAGGGCCGGCCCCTGATGATTACTTTTAATGTAGTCCTAATTATCAGTCTGTCCCTCTACAGCTAGTACACGGGGTGTCCTGCTTAAAGTCCTTGCCTGCTCTGCAAGCAGCAAGATATCCTCCTACATTATCTTCCAGGAGCTTTGTTGTTTTGTGTTTTCTATTTAGATCTATAATCATTCTACAAAGAAGTTTTACGTTCATGAGATAGAGGTCATATTTTATTATTTGTGTAGGTGAGAGTCTGGTATGTGGGTCTCTATTCTAGTCCATTGTGTGTTTGTGTGTCCTTGTCCCAATATTAGAACACTTACTGTTGTGGTGTGATAGGTCTTGACATCTGGAATAGTAAGTCTTTCCATTTTGATTTTTTAAAGATTTTCTTGGCCATTTTAGGCCCTTTCCATATAAATTTTAGAATCAGTTTGTCATATCCCACTAAAACACACATGCATATTTGGGATGTTGGTTAGAATTGCATTAGACTTAACAGTCAGTTTGAGGAAAGTGAAATATCTGAGACTTCAAATCCACAAATGTGATAATACTGCTCATATATGTTTAAGTCATTTTTATTTTCTCTGAAGTTTTTATTAATTGAGGTATAATTGACATACATTATAGTAGTTTCAAGTGTACAACATAATGATTCGATGTTTGTATATATTGCAAAATGATCACCACAATAAGTCTAGATAACATCAGTCCCCATGCATAGTTACAGAATTTTTTTTCTTGTGATGAGAATATTTAAGATCTACTTTCTTTGCAACTTGCAAATATGCAATACAGTATTATTAACTATAGTCACCATGCTGTGACACAATTACCTCCCCATGACTTACTTATTTTATGAGTGGAATTTTGTATGTTTTGACTTCCTTCTCCCATTTGGCCCGTCTCCCACCCCCAGCCTCTGATAACCACCAATCTGTTCTCTGTAACCATGATGTTTGCTTATTTTTTTAGATTATATATATAAGTGGGATCATATGGTATTTGTCTTTCTCTGTCTCAGTTATTTCACTTAGCATAATAACCTCAAGGTCCATCCATGTCATTGCAAATGGCAAGATTTTTTCTTTTTTATGGCTGAATAATATTCCATTGTATATATATACCACATTTTCTTTTTTCTATTTGTGTGTGTGTGTGTGTGTGTGTGTGAGAAAGATCAGCCCTGAGCTAACATCTGCCAATCCTCCTCTTTTGCTGAGGAAGACTGGCCCTGGGCTAACATCTGTGCCCATCTTCCTCCATTTCATATGAGACTCTGCTACAACATGGCTTGACAAGCAGTGCATCGGTGCGCGTCTGGGATCCGAACCCTGGGCCACCACAGCAGAACGCACACACTTAACCACTATGCCACCTGGCTGGCCCATGCCACATTTTCTTTACCCACTCATCTATTGATGCACATTTAGGTTTTCCATATCTTGGCTATTATAAATGATGCTGCAATGATCACAGGGGTGCATATATCTTTTCAAGTTAGTGTTTTCATTTTCTTTGGATAAACACACAGAAGTGTAGCTATTTTTAATTTTTTTCAGGAACCTCCACTGTCTTTTCCATAGTGACTGCACCAATTTAAATTCCCATGAACAGTGCACAAGGGTTCCCTTTTCTTCACATCCTTGCCAACACTTATTATCTCTTGTCTCTTTGATGATCACCATACTTATAGGTGTGAGGTGATAGCTCTTTGTGGTTTTGGTTTGCATTTCCCTGATGATTAGTGACATTGAGCTCCTTCTCATATATGTGTTGGCCATTTGGATGTCTTCTTGGGACAAATGTCTACTTAGTCCTTTGCCCATTTTTCGATTGGATTGCTTTTATGTTATTGGGTTGTATGAGTTCTTTATAAATTTTGTTATGGGTTGTATGAGTTCTTTATAAATTTTGGATATTTAACCCATTATCTGATACATGGTTTGTAAAATTTTCTCCCAGCCTTTTGATTTTGTTGGTTGTTTTTTTTGCTGGGCAGAAGCTTTTAAGTTTGATGTAGTCCCATTTGTTGATTTTTTCTTTTGTTGTTCGCGGCTTTGGTGGGATATCCACAAAATCGTTGCCAAGACCAATGTCGAGGAGCCTCTTCCCTATGTTTTCTTCTAGCAGTTTTAGAGCTTCAGGTCTTATGTTTAAGTCTTTGATCCATTTTGAGTTAATTTTTGTGAGTGGTATAAGATAGGGGTCTAATTGCTTTCTTCTGCATGTGGTTAATCAGTTTTCCCAGCACCATTTGTTAAAGAAACTATCCTATCCCCACTGGACGTTTCTAGCTCCCTTATCAAATATTAGTTGACCATGTTTGGGGGTTGAATTCTGGGTTCTCTATTCTGTTCCATTAGTCTATGTATCCATTTTTATGCCAGTATCATAAAAGTATTATTTTTTAAGCATCTTTAAAAGTTTATATTGTGTTTGCTGATGGAGAAATACAGCTGATTTTTGTATATTGATTTTTTATTCAGCAACCATGCAAAATTTATTATTTCTAATAATCTGTACATTTATTTGAAATTTGTATGTATTACCATCATGTCATCATGAATGGCAGTTTTCTTTCTTTTCCAATCTCTTGTTTGTCTTGTTTATTCAAGAACTTCTAGCCTGAACAGGAATAATTAAGTAGAAGACAAAGTGGTGATAGTCCCATTCCCATTTTTAAAAGGACACATCTTCAACGTTTCACCATTTTATCAGATTAAGCAAGTTTTCTTTCTTCCATTCTTACGTTCCTGAGAGTTTCTGTCATGAATAGGTGATATATTTTATCAAATCCTTTTCTGATTATCTCCAATAAGAATATTTTTTCTGCTCCTCCTGGTTGGAGCATAGTGTCCAGAGCGGGCTGGGGGGAGAGAGCCCGAAAGCAGGGTTCGGTGCCTTTTTCTCTGTCCCCAGCCAGTGCCTGGAGCCCCTCTCCCCTTCCTCCCCACCCCTTCCCCTCCCCAGCCTTGCCCTCCCCCTTGTCCCGGGATCGCTCCTTCGCACCCACCATGATGGAAGACGACTGGCAGCCCCGGACTCTATATGTAGGTAACCTCTCCAGAGATGTGACAGAAGTCCTTATACTTCAGTTATTCAGTCATATTGGACCCTGTAAAAGCTGTAAAATGATAACAGAGCATACAATCAATGACCCATATTGCTTTGTGGAATTTTATGAACACAGAGATGCAGCTGCTGCATTAGAGGCTATGAGTGGGAGAAAAATTTTGGGAAAGGAGGTCAAAGTAAACTGGGCAACAACACCAAGTAGCCAGAAAAAAGATACTTCCAATCACTTCCATGTGTTTGTTGGGGATTTGAGTCCAGAAATTACAAAAGAAGATATTAAATCAGCATTTGCCCCCTTTAGTAAAATATCGGATGCTGAGTAGTTAAAGACATGGCAACTGGAAAACCCAAAGGCTATGGTTTTGTATCTTTTTATAACAAACTGGATGCAGAAAATGCAGTTGTGCATATGGGAGGTCAGTGGTTGGATGGTCGCCAAATCAAAACCAATTGGGCCACACGTAAACCACCTGCACCTAAAAGTACACAGGAAAATAACACTAAGCAGTTGAGATTTGAAGATGTAGTAAACCAGCCAAGTCCAAAAAAAATTGTACTGTGTACTGTGGAGGAATTGCTTCTGAGTTAACAGATCAGCTCATGAGACAGACATTCTCACCATTTGGACAAATTATGGAAATAAGAGTTTTTCCAGAGAAGGGCTATTCATTTGTCAGATTTTCAACCCATGAAAGTGCAGCCCATGCCATTGTTTTGGTGAATGGTACTACGATTGAAGGGCATGTTGTTAAATGCTATTGGGGCAAAGAATCTCCTGATATGACTAAAAACTTCCAACAGGTTGACTATAGTCAGTGGGGCCAGTGGAGCCAAGTTTATGGAAACCCACAACAGTATGGACAGTATATGGCAAATGGGTGGCAAGTGCCGCCTTATGGAGTCTACGGGCAACCATGGAATAAACAAGGATTTGGAGTAATCGATCACCTTCTGCTGCTTGGATGGGTGGATTTGGTGCTCAGCCTCCCCAAGGACAAGCTCCTCCCCCCTGTAATATCTCCTCCTAACCAAGCTGGCTGTGGTATGGCAAGTTACCAAACACAGTGAGCTGGGACTCTAAACAAAATTGTAATTCATGATAGCTTCAGTTTCCTGTGACACTCTGAAGACATGAAAGTAGACATAGGAAAATGAAAATATTTATTTTAAAAATTGAAATGTTTGGAACCTTTAGTACAGCTTTGCTTTGGTGAAGGACACATGTCTTCTAGTTCTGCCTTTTTAAGTTTTTCTTCATGATGGATATGAACATGATTTTTCTTTGTGTACAAAAACAAAAATAAAGTCAATAAAGACAAAAAAAGAATATTTTTTCTCCTTTATTCTGTTAATATGGAATATTACATGGATTTTAAATGTTAAGGCTACTTTATTTTCCTAGAATCAACTCAACTTGCTTGTGATATATCATTCTTTTAATATTCTGCTGAATTCAGTTTTCTAGTATTATGTTTGAGATTTTTTTCATCCACGTTCAGGCAGGTGCTTGGCTCATAATTTTCCTTTCTCATAATGTCCTTTCCAGATTTTGGTGCCTCTGTTATGTTGGTCTGATAAAATAAGTTGAGAAGTGTTTCCTCTTTTTCTATTCTTTGGAAGAATTGGTGTAAGATCAGTGTTAATACATCCTTAAGGGTTTAGACAGTTTGTCTGTCTAGCCTCCTCAGTCTGGAGTGTTCTTTGTGAGGCAGTTTTTAATTTTGAATTTAATTTCAGGTATAGGACTATTCACATTTTTCTACTTGTTTATCAATTAGTTGCATTTTTTTAGAGAATTCGTCCATTTTATCTAGTATTTTTAAATGTTTGGTATAAAGTTATTTTAATATCTTTCTATTTTTTAATGTCTGTAAGATCTGTATAATGTTTCCTTTTTCATTTCTGACATGGGTTAATTGTATGTCTACTTGATAATACTTGTTAGAGGTTTTCAATTTTATTAGCTTTTTAGAGGACTTCTTTTGAGGTTATTTTATTAGTACTTTTATCTATTTCCTTCCTTTTCCCTTCTTTGGACTAAATTGCTGGGGAGTTTCTCCCTCTAAATTCTTGAGAGGGATATTTAACTTATTGATTTTTTCAGACTTTTGTCTTTTTAATATATGCATTTAAACCTAAAAATTGTTCCCTAAACATTACTAACTCCATCCCAATAGTTACGGTATATAGTGTTTTCCTTACCATTCACTTCAAAAATATTTTCTAATTATTACTCTATTGTCTTCTTTAAATAATTGGTGATTTAGAATTGTATCGCTTAATTTCCAAACCTAAGGAGATTTTCTTTTATTTTTTCATTATTGATTTTTAATTTCATTGCATTGTATTAACAACATACTCTTCATATTTCAGTATGTTGCTCTTTGTTGAGATTTACGTAGAGCCCAAGAAGTTGTCAATTTTCGTAAATGTGCTGTGTCTGCTTGAAAAGAATGATTTGGGTTAAATGTTCTACATAGGACCATTAGGTAAGCTTGCTGACCGTGATCATTCATATCCTCCCTGAGTTTATTCCTTTCATTCCAGCAGCTGTGGGAAGTTATCTCCACTCCACTTGTGGGTGTGTCCTTTTCCCTGGAACTCTGCCTCGTTTGCTGTCTGTACTTTGAGGCCATGTTGTTGTCATACATTTTAGAATTATCTTTTTTCCTTATAAGTTAAAGTTTTATCAGTAATGTTTTCTTCTTTATTTCTTCAGATGCTTTTTTGCCTTAAAGCTTTCTTATTTGATGTTAATATAGCTATGCTTGCTTTATTTAGCTAACATTAACAAGTTATATAATTTTCCTTCCTAGTAATCAAAACTTTTTATATAGCCTTATTTTTAGTATTGTATCTCTTATAAAAAGCATACATTTCAAGTTCATTTTTTACCAAGTCCAACAGTCTTTTATTTTTTATTGAAATATTAAGTCCATTTACATTTAATCCATTTGTTTCAATCGTCAGATTGAAATACTACTTTATTATGTATTCCTTATTTGTTTCATCTGTTCTATATTCCTTTTTCTTTTGTTTCTTTCGGGTTTATCAAGTATTTTTTACTGTTACATTTTTCCCTCTGGTAGGTTAAAATTACATACTCTTACCATTCTTTTAGTGACTATCTGTAAAAACAACACACATTTTTGCTTTATTTTGGTATTTTTACCTGTTTCCAGACAAATCAAGCAATTTTTTTTTTTTTGAGAGGAAGATCGGCCCTGAGCTAACATCTGCCAATCCTCCTTTTTTGCTGAGGAAGACTGGCCCTGGGCTAACATCCATGCCCATCTTCCTCCACTTTATATGGGACACTGCCACAGCATGGCTTGCCAAGCAGTGCGTCGCTGCATGCCCAGGATCTGAACTGGCGAACCCCGGGCCGCCGCAGCGGAGGGCGCACACTTAACCACTTGCACCACCAGGCCGGCCCCCAAGCAAATTTTTTAACTTAATTTATTCCACTCCCGTGTGGCATGTTGCTGTACTTTTACATTAATTCTCTCTCTCTAGTAAACCACATAAGACATTAATATTATTGTTTATACTATCAGTCTTTATGAAATCCTTTTTCTTTGCTTCCTCTCCTTTTTTCCTGTATCTCCAGGTTTCTATTTGGGATTATTTTCTTTCTGCCTGAAGAGCACTTTTTTGTATTTCTTTTAAGTGAAGGTCAGCTAGTTGACAAATTATTTAGACTTTTCTGTCTTAAAATAGATTTCTTTCATTTTCCTTCTTGAAAGATATTTTTACAGGGTGTAGAATTCTAGTGGGCTGTGAACCAGAGGTGCTTTGGGCACTCGCATTCACAACTTCTGTCTAGAGCCAATTATTTGGCTGTATAATAATGTTAATTATGTCAAGATAATGATAGAAATATAAAGTATACGTGTGAAGATGGTGCAATGATTTAAAAAATATCTATCGTATGTTATTTACAAAAGCATGTGCACTATGATTACAGCTACACAGAACATTCAAAGAAAGATCAGAAAATAATATACCCAGTGGGCGCTGTTGTGGTTCTGATTAGTTGTTTTTCTTATTTCACCTGTCTCAAAGCAGTTTGAGTTGTGCTGCTGTTTTTTATAATTAAAAGATCAATGCAAACCCAAATATTGTGAGTACAGTTCAGCCTACTATCAATGGATCTACCTTTTAACCAGCCAGTTATCTTATAAAAAGTTATGAGGAGCTGGCCCAGTAGCATAGTGGTTAAGTTTGCATGCTCTACTTCTCCAGCCCAGGGTTCATGGGTTCAAATCCCAGGCATGGACCTGCACGCCACTCCTCACGCCATGCAGTGGTGTCATTCTACACACCAAAAAAGTAGAGCAAGATAGACATAGATGTCAGCTCAGGGCCAATCTTCCTACTAAAGAAAAGTTTCAATAAATAAATAAATGGATCTTCCATCATTTTCCTAATACTAATTATGTGTTTACTGTCCCTTTATTCTAAAAAGTATTTACAATAATCAATAACGACAGTAAGATACCATAAGATAATAAAAATTAGCTATCAGTGAAAAGAAAAGAAAAGATAAAACAAAACTGGGGAGGAACATAAAATGGTGCCAGGAATGAGGCTAATAGAAAACATATATTCTGGAACCCAAAACATGTGGCAGGTGGGTGGTATACTTATTTCAAATTGTCTAATAGCCAAAAGGAAAAGTAAATCTGATCAACACAGTGATCCATAAGATTAAAAAAGCACAAATAAACTCTAAATATCATCCAGCTATTTAATTCTTCAGGTGAAGCTGTCAAGTTCTAAGATCAGAAACACATTTGTCTTCAGAACCTCCTACAGCAGCTCTTGTGTAATGGGGTGGACACTGCAGCAGCCTCCTCCACTGGACCCAGCATTCTTTTCTTAGAAGTCACCCACAAACACAGTTGAGTTGAAGCAGCTCTTGAGGCCAGTGTGACCAGGCCCAGGTGAAGAGCCCTCTGCTGGCCTGAGATAGATTTTATCTCTGCTTCTATGGGTAGATTGAGTAGACGTAAAGAAATTGAGGAGCTGTGCACTTTGGGGCAATTTTTTACATTTTTTCCCCTCGGTCAAACTGTTGATATTTGGCAGGAGATTGCACTTCCTAGGTGTGTGGGATACAGTTACTATACTGTGGGAGATCAAAATTGGCCACCCTGAAATACATCTCTTTACCTTGATTATTTTCTCTGATGGACAGTTGACCTCCCCCATTACCTGCCTAAAGAATTTAACATAGAAGGCCTGTTTCAGGAAGAAGTTACTATCATATGATGGCTGTAATATAATGTAAATAGATGTTACAATAGGAAAGGCACCAACAAGCCCATCTTACCAAAAATTCTGTCTCTCCCAGGCCACATTCTCTAGGTGGTCCTACAAAGAGTTGCTGGACAAATATTTACATTTATAAGGGAAATCTCCATTTGTAAAGGTATCTCCCTCTCTGTATCGGGAGGAGGGGGGAATGGTCTTATCTCTGGAAACTCTTATCAGTACGGAAGAAGAAGACTTAAATCTGCATACCCTTGGTTACTGTGATTTCTGTCTCCCTTCTGTCTCCCTCCCCACCCCCAACATCCTCCTTTGTCTTTAGCTGAATATAGTATTTAAGATAAGAATCTCTGCCACTTTGTTGAGAAACTCAATTTCCCTGGTTTCTCAAATGTATACATGTTATTAAACTTGGTATTATTTTCTCCTGCTAACCTGTCTTTTAATTATTTGGCCAGCCATAAGAACCTTAAGAGAAAGGGCAGAGGAGGATTCTCCCACTTCCTCGATGACACTTTACCACTCAAATAGAGATCCATTGGCCTTGATGGACACTTGAACGGGGGTGGGGCCGAGAGCTTCTTAGGAAGTGAGAAACCCAAACTAAGATTTATTCCCACATGTGTGGACATCCTGTCTCCCCTCACTGAGAAGTCATAGGAACATCAGTGGGAAGGGCAGCAACCTTCTTGGAGAGTAACTTAGATTCTGATTTAATATACAGGTTAATGGGCAATGATGTTTTCTTGCATATAGCACTGTCAGAAAAAGGTTCACCTAAAATAGTCTGAGGTGACAACCAAACCCTCACCGTGGCTGGAAAAATCTCTGTGAAGCCCAGTTAGAAAGCCTAACTTTGAGCATTATTATTTTCTAGTGGGCTTCTAAAATGAACTATTTGTGGATTCTAGCTCTGAGTTATTTTGGGGATTATTATTTATAATTCAGTTAAAAGATGGGGAAATATCTGCTAAAAGTAACTCTTTTTATTTTTTTATTTATTTTATTTTTTTGAGATTGCAGCCCCATGGTCTGTTTACGCCACTATTAGGTTGTGATTTTAAATCTTCTGATGTGACTATGGTAGAAAGCCCATATTTGTTTCATTAATAGGAAGAAATGATCCAGTTCAACAAAAGTCAAAACAAATTCTCAAGTCAAAAGGCCGTGAGAATTTAAGGAGGTGGGGTGGGGCTGTGGAACACATTCTTGTTTTGACCCAGATATAAAACTATAATTTCTTTTGTTAAAGGTAGTTTTTATTGATCTTGACCTTGTAGTTCTGTCTATGTAAATAATCCATAATCAATCTATAAATCAAAATTGGAGTGAGTTTATTATGAGCCTACTTTTGAGGACCATGGCCTAGGGCAATCCTTCCCTAAGGAAGGAAGGGCACCGAAGAAGTAGGGTGTACAGAGCGATTATATACCATCAAAGAGCATGTATCACATAGGATTGTAATGTCCCTTTTACAATGGCGACAAGATTGCCCTGTCAGATTGTCCTGCCAGAATAGCTATTAATAGCCACAGCCAGGGAAGGTCTGATGTCTCCATGGGCTTGGCTGGTG